>NC_087161.1:25493522-25498522 GCF_035594125.1 Scylla paramamosain | reverse complement strand
GAGAGAGAGAGAGAGAGAGAGAGAGAGAGAGAGAGAGAGAGAGAGAGAGAGAGAGAAGGCGATAATAAAACTCATAAAACCAGGACTTAATTACTCGACATCTTCATAAGTAAAGACGCCCGTGCCTTGCCTCGACTCGTGTGTCAACAAAACCGAGGTAAACACAGTATACCCCAAAGGAGGAGGAGGAGGAGGAGGAAGAGGAGAAGCAACGTTGCCACATCTCCCTTAAGAAAACCCTAGGGAGAGAAGAAGAGATAGTAAAACAAGCCAGAGAGAGGAAAAGAGAGAACAAGAAAAGAAGGGAGAATGTAAGCTAGTTGACCAAGAGGGAAGTGTTTTCAGGGTGTGTTTTTCAGGGTGTAGGGTGCTGAGGGTGGCATCACCGCCGCCTGCAAGAGGAAGATCTGATCCTAAATTGAAAATCCGACTACGAATTCCCTCCCGGGTTGGCCCATCCTCAATGTGGGACTCCGCTTGCCGTAAAATTAAATCGAGAGCCGACCTGTGAATACTAACCAACCTCCCTCCTCCTCCCTCTCCTCCTCCTCCTCCTCCTGCATATCCGGGGAATTAATACAGCTTCGCGCGCATGTGTGTGTGTGTGTGTGTGTGTAGCCGTACTGCCTGCCTGAGTGCTGTTCTGTTCCTGCAGTTGCTGTTGTTGTTACCAGGTGATGAAGGATGTTTTGAGTGTGTGTGTGTGTGTGTGTGTGTGTGTGTGTGTGTGCTGAGATAGTAAGAAAGAAGTTTGAAGCATGAATAGATGCACATTTTCAGAGAGAGAGAGAGAGAATAGCCCCCTACAAGTGATCCTTTCCCGGATTGTCCATCACCTTCTGAAGCATATTCTGAAACATTGCGCCGCACCTCCACTACATTCAAGAGACTCTAGCTGAAGTTATATGCATTTTTAAGGATGTTTATACTGATTAACAAAATTTCTACACCATTGACAGGACAAACACTCTTGAGAATCCGTGTAATCATCTCCGTGGCATCTGAAAATAGTCGTGGTGAGAGAGCGAACCGATTCAGAAAACGGATCTTTGCTTCACGGGACAGCTGTGGGTGGTTCAAATGTTTCGGACACCTCGCTGCTCCGATGCTTCAGGGAACCCGCTTCGATGCGCAGCTCCTTGGGGGACTTAAGCTTTCTGCCGCCACACACTGCCATGTACGCAAGGAAGCTTTATCCTCTACGCTTCTCTGACTTCTTTAGTTGTGCTTGTGTTGTGGAAACTAAGGCAAGTACTGAAGGAAGCTCAAATCTCCAGCTTCCTTGATCGTGTCCTTGTGTTGTGGAAGCTTACAGTTATGTATTGTCTCTCTTTCGTAATGTGTTTGTAGAAGGTTTAAGTTTTCTTTCTATTAACTCTTCATTTATTTTCTTCTTACGCGAGCATACATACTGTTAGGCATACGTTGATATTTTCTTATGTTTTTCTATTTATTTATTTTTTTTACTTATTTATTTTTTTTGTCCAGAAAATACAAGTTAAGGAAAGAAAAAAATACATGCTTGCATTTATACTACATACATTCATACGTTATTTTTTCATGGTCGCACATACATACATACATACATACATACATACATACATACAAGCATACGCACATACATAGATATCGATAAAAAGAGTGTTTTAATCTTTTATATTAGTTACAAACTTTTTTTTTCTTTTTTATTGGTTGATGCATTTTCCGTTGGCAATATTTCTTACTCATGGATTCATGGCACCACTTTTTTTTTTTCAATATGAACATAAAGTATAACATTTTTCATATTTAATTGCTATATTTAACTCTTCCATACTTCTTTTTGCTTACTGTATTTCTTTTTGTTTACTGTATTTCATAAGCTTACGTTTTATTTATTTATTTTTTTTTTCAGTATGTAAGCGGCTTCGTATTTCACTTTTTATTTTTTTTTAGATATCGTTACCTCATTTGTTTTATTATTTAGTCGCTCTCCTAAAAAAAATCTTGAAAATGGGATGTTTGTTTTCTTATCCATACATTATTAACATTCCTATCTATTACTGACAGACATAAGAAAGTGTTTGAAATGTTTATTATGTTTTATCTGTTGGTCATTATTTACTTATTTGTTAACTTATTATTTTTAGTTTTATTTTATTTATTTATTTAATTAATTAATTAATTATTATTTATTTAGAAGACAAGAGCAAAATTATCAGTAAATTCGTCCCATAACTCTCTCTCTCTCTCTCTCTCTCTCTCTCTCTCTCTCTCTCTCTCTCTCTCTCTCTCTCTCTCTCATTATTCTCTTCTATGTTGGTGCAATATATTTCTTCAAATTCTGATGTGAGTACGTGGAATTCTTCAAACATTACCCCTTATTTTCCCTTTCTCCGTTTTCTTTGTAGTTGTTAAGTGGTATATATCTTTAATTTTGATGTTAGTACTTTTAATTTTTTTGCAGTACCACCCCTTGTCTTCCCTTTCTCCGTTTTCTTTTTCTAGTGCTTAAGTGGGCCGGCGTAAGGGTATGGAAGGAAAGAAAAGAAGGAAGGAAGGAAGGAAGAGAAGAGAGTAAGAAGGCGAAAAAGAACAGCACTACATAAAGGTAATGAACTGAATCTTTATACGTTGTTTTTTTTTTCATTTAATTTTCCTTCTTACTGTTTTTTTATTTATTTTTTGTTATTCATACTTCACTGTAGGTTTGTTTTCTTCCTTCGTACGTTCGTTTTTTTTCTCTCATTTTTTTTAAGTCGTCATCATTGCCATCATCATCATCATCATCATCATCATCATCGTCACCACTTGTTCTTTTTGTTGTTGTTCCTGCTCTTGTTCTTGATCTTCTCCTTCTTTTTCATCTTCAAGCTATACACGTGGCGGTCCAAGTATGAAAACATGCCTACCTCTTCAGATCCACACTACATGCCACACCACCAATTCCCATCCGCAGGAAACGCAAGGAAATCAATAAGGAATGTAGGAAATCATTAAGTTTGCTATTTAACTGTGGTGATCTAACAGTTACTGAAATATTACAGCATCTTTGATATATAATAACATCAATAGCTTTGCATTAAGGAAGGAGCGGTGGATGGGTGGGGAGGAGCCTTCAATCATGCTATCCGTTTTCTGTTACTGTGTCCCCTTAAAAAGCCTCATAAAGACCAATATGTCTGCTGCTGTTTGATTTTCCTGTGTTTTCCTTTGTGTTTCTCCTCCTCCTCCTCCTCCTCCTCCTCCTCCTCCTCCTTCTCCTCTTCCTCTTCCTCCACTTATACCCTGCGGAGGCTTCACGTCACATTTCATTATCAGAGAGAGAGAGAGAGAGAGAGAGAGAGAGAGAGAGAGAGAGAGAGAGAGAGAGAGAGAGAGAGAGAGAGAGAGAGAGAACATATGGATGGATGAGTATGTTTGTGTTGGTAAGACGCGTGTTTGTGTGTGTGTGTGTGTGTGTGTGTGTGTGTGTGTGTGTGGATGTCATATGTGTGGGAAGGAAATGAGAGAGAGAGAGAGAGAGAGAGAGAGAGAGAGAGAGAGAGAGAGAGAGAGAGAGAGAGAGAGAGAGAGAGAGAGAGAGAGAGAGAGAGAGAGAGAAGGTGGAAGGGAGGAAGGGGGATAAGCAGGGCGAAAAAAAGAAGGGGGTGAGGGTAGATGGAGGAGGACACAAACGGGGGACTTGAGAGAAGAGGATAAGGGAAGAGAAGAGGAGAAGTAGGGCAGGTGAGGGCAGCAGGTAAGACGTAGTACCTCAGCCTCCGTCGCCATGACAACGGCGAGGGGAGTAGGAGGGGGGTGAGGGGAGCCAGGAAGGGGAGGGAAGGGAAGGGGAGGGCTCCTAGATCGCCGTCTTCATTGGCTGAGAAACAAGAGCTCGCCGCCCAATAGGAATAAACGATATATATATATATATATATATATATATATATATATATATATATATATATATATATATATATATATATATATATATATATATATATATATATATATATATATATATATATATATATATATATATATATATATATATATATATATATATATATATATATATATATATGTGTGTGTGTGTGTGTGTGTATCACGGTCTCCTCTTTTTCCCTTTCGTATTATTATTATTATTATTATTATTATTATTATTATTATTATTATTATTATTATTATTATTATTATTATTATTATTAATATTTTCATTATTACCATTATTGTTATTACTGTCTGTTTTTTTTGTTTTTTTTCACGGTTTGGGCCTACTGCGCATTTAGCCTTTTTGTGGGGAACTTGGATGGTCGGACTGCAATCTCTCTCTCTCTCTCTCTCTCTCTCTCTCTCTCTCTCTCTCTCTCTCTCTCTCTCTCTCTCTCTCTCTCTCTCTCTCTCTCTCTTCTCCAAGACTCATTTGATCGGCCTTCGTCAGTGGTGTTGCCGTCAGTTTTCAGGTGATGTCTTTTGGATGTTGTCGTTGTCTCTTTGACCTCCGCGTGTCAGACAGGCGGAGGCTCCTTGGCGATGGTTGAGGAATGGCCGCCTTCCCCAGGGGGTCGATCTGAGGGTCAGGGACGGGTCATGTGCCTTAGATAACAGTGGAAGAATGTAGGTATTAGTTTTCTCTCATGATTTTATTCTCGTTTCGTGTTCTGTTCCTCTTCTCGTTTTTATTCTTTCTTTTTTGTGTATCTATTTTATATTATCTTTTATTCTATTTTTATTTTATTTTATTTTATTTTATTTGCTCTCTTGATGGATTCACTTAAGTCATCCCGGTCTTTTCATCTGCCTTGGTCCGTTTTCTATAGGTGCACCACTTTTCCCTTCCCTGCCTGTTCACCTGCGCGTTATGTAAGTTCTCCTTCGGGTTTATTTTCTCCAACAGTATTTCAGCCTCAAGATTTTCTCCTGATATGATCTGTCCGATGGTTGATGAAATTATCTTAGGCAAGGGAACATGAGGTGAGGTTAGGCTAAATTAGCTTAGACTTTATTTATTATTTATTTATTATTTATTCACTTAT
>NC_087161.1:25486022-25488522 GCF_035594125.1 Scylla paramamosain | reverse complement strand
TGTAAATCTGTATATTTGTCATTTTAACAAAGTGTCAATCTGTCTGACTTTTTATCTATCTGTGTGTGTGTGTGTGTGTGTGTGTGTGTGTGTGTGTGTGTGTGTGATCTAATTAGTTGTGTATCTGTTGAGCTTTCTATTTGTCAATCTAGCTTACACAATCATTCGTTTCTCTCTTTATCAATAAATCTATGTATCCTATTTTTTTATTATCTAATCATCAATCTGTCTTGTCCTTTTATCTATCTGTGTGTGTGTGTGTGTGTGTGTGTGTGTGTGTGTGTGTGTGTGTGTGTGTGTGATCTCATTAGTTGTCTATCCGTGACCTGTTTATCTTTGATTCCAGGTAAGCATATACAACACTCATCACTAGTCTGTCCCCTCTCGGCGCCTCACACTAGGTCGGTAATACATGTCCGGTAATACATGCCGTGCACCGCTGTGATACATAAAACACACGCGCGCGGGGGCAGGTGATGCTGAGGGTAATAATGATAATAATGATAATACTCGGCCTTCGTGTGTCTCAACTGAGCATAAAGTGTTTGTCGCTCCTAGTCCCCGCATTAGAAACAACTGCCACTGGTCTTCATATGTTAGTCACCCTGGTGGGAAAATGGGAAAGTGTTTTGTTTCGTCACGGGTGGCAGCGCGTGTACTGGAAATGACGTAAAAGAAAGAATATATATTAGTACAGAGGTTGTATTAGTAAGAGAAAATTAAGCATCTCTGTGTAGCAATGCCTTATAAGGAACAGCATAAAATAAACGATGTAAAAGAAAAGAAAAATATAGTAGCAAGTTGGGCATGCTTTTATACCAATATATATATAAGAAACAGAACGAAATAAATAAGTGAAGTAAAACAGTATAAAAAAAAAAAATTGTAAAGGAGAATAATAGTGTGGGTTGCCTAGTGGTGATCAAAGAAAACGTAGATCATATTCGGGATAAGAAAGGACACAGCGTGGAGGAAATCAAGGCAAGAGGAACACTGCCTGGGAAGATTTTTTTTTCTTATTTTCTTTCTAGTTTTCAATACGAGTCGATCATTTGTGTTGTGTGGTGTCTGTCTGTTTGTCTGTCCATCTGTCTGTCTATCTATTTATCCATTTGTTCATATATCTACCTTCCTATCCTTCTGCCAGTTTTGTTACGTCCTTTTGTATTGTTATGTGAAAAAAAAAGCAAGACAAATAGACAGAATACATGAAGACGAACATCCAGACAGACAGACAGACAGACAGAGAGAGAGACAGACAGACAGACAGATAGAGAGACAAACATACAAAATTATCCTTAAATACAAACATGATATCTTTTCAAGGAGTGAGAGAACGTAGGTGGACTTTCAAAATAAATAATAAAGAAAAAAAAGAGAGAAAAAAATATAGAAACATTAATGGATGATGACAGAAAAGACACGAGAGAGAGAGAGAGAGAGAGAGAGAGAGAGAGAGAGAGAGAGAGAGAGAGAGAGAGAGAGAGAGAGAGAGAGAGAGAGAGAGAGAGAGAGAAAGGAGATTATTTACTGATATTATTACACTTTTACAATTTATTTGATTAATTTATCTGTTTATCTATCGTGTGTGCGTGCGTGCTGTGTGTGTGTGTGTGTGTGTGTGTGTGTGTGTGTGTGTGTGTGTGTGTGTGTGTGTGTGTGTGTGTGTGTGTTAAGCTATGACGTCGGCCCCATATAAGGTTATTTTATTGCTTAGGGGAAGAAATATAAAAGAAAAGTGATGTCTTCCAGAGCCCATATATATAATTATTTTAGGTATTATTTTTTTTCTTATTTTATTTCCTTTTCTTGCCTATTATCTTTTCATCAAACTTTCACTTTTTTCCCTCCTTTTTTTTTGTGTTTATCATATCTTGTTCCTGTGGTTCCTTGCTCTTCATTAGGTGCATTTAGTCTCTCTCTCTCTCTCTCTCTCTCTCTCTCTCTCTCTCTCTCTCTCTCTCTCTCTCTCTCTCTCTCTCTCTCTCTCTCTCTCTCTCTCTCTCTCTCTCTCTCTCTCTCTCTCTCTCTCTCTCTCTCTCTCTCTCTCCGCGTAAGGCAGTGATAGAGGGACGGAGGAAAGAAGGAAGGAGAGGTGGAGGAAGGAAGACGGAGTAGTGATGGAAGGTGGGAGGGAAGGAGGAAGGGAGGGAGGGAGGGGAGATGGAGGAAAGAAGACGAAGTAGTGATCATGTCTCCTCATCTCCTTCAGGCCTGAAAAATTCTTGTCTCCGAGAAAATACAGCCTCGCTCTAAGTCACTTTGGTAAATGAGAGAGAGAGAGAGAGAGAGAGAGAGAGAGAGAGAGAGAGAGAGAGAGAGAGAGAGAGAGAGAGAGAGAGAGAGAGAGAGAGAGAGAGAGAGAAATGATGGTGATGAGCTGTAAGCATGTAAGACGCACAGACTTATGAGAGAGAGAGAGAGAGAGAGAGAGAGAGAGAGAGAGAGAGAGAGAGAGAGAGAGAGAGAGAAGAGCTAATAAACAAGCATCACACCTCCT
>NC_087161.1:25428522-25433522 GCF_035594125.1 Scylla paramamosain | reverse complement strand
GTGTGTGTGTGTGTGTGTGTGTGTGTGTGTGTGTGTGTGTGTGTGTGTGAGTGTGTGTGTGCGTGAGTGCCTGGGCGTTACAAGTAGCTAGTGTTAAGATTGAAGGGAAGGGAAGGGAGAGATGGCGTGATAAGGGAAGGGGAGGGGAAGGGAAGGAGAGGGGGAGCGTAGCGTAGGGTGAGGAGGAGAAGAGAAGGAGAGACAAGAAAATAGAAGGACAAAGAAGGAGAGAGGATTAAGGGCAAATGATAAAGAAAAAAAAATAACAGAGAGAAAGAAGGAGATAGGAGGAGAGACCAGCGGGATAACGATGAGGAAAAAGGACAAGTAGAGAAGAAGGAGGAAATAGAAAGAGAGAAGAGGAAAAGGCAAGGGAGGGAAGAAGACAGGAGGAGAGACAAGGGAACAACGAAAGAGGAAAAACGATAGAGAGAGAGAGAGAGAGAGAGAGAGAGAGAGAGAGAGAGAGAGAGAGAGAGAGAGAGAGAGAGAGAGAGAGAGATGCTATACAGTGAAAGGGAGAGGAGAAAACAGGAGATGAGAAGGAGGAGGAGACGGAAAAGAAAATAATAGAGGCAAGGGGAGAGGGAAAGGGACAGAGAGAGAGAGAGAGAGAGAGAGAGAGAGAGAGAGAGAGAGAGAGAGAGAGAGAGAGAGAGAGAGAGAGAGAGAAAGGAGAAAGGGGGAAGGGAATAGGGTGCAAGGAGGGGGGTTGGAGGGGTTGGGGGGGACAAGAGTACTCAGGGATAAACATTGCCAGTGTGTGATGGTGGTAGCAGACTTGTCATCCTCCTCCTCCTCCTCCTCCTCCTCCTCCTCCTCCTCCTTCCCTCTCTCTGTGTGACTCCATCCTTCTTCAGCCTTTCTCTCTCTCTCTCTCTCTCTCTCTCTCTCTCTCTCTCTCTCTCTCTCTCTCTCTCTCTCTCTCTCTCTCTCTCTCTCTCTCTCTCTCTCTCTCTCTCTCTCTCTCTCTTTCTCACACACACACACACACACACACACACACACACACACACACACACACGCTATTTTTAATTCAATTTAGATCATAAACTACGAGAGAGAGAGAGAGAGAGAGAGAGAGAGAGAGAGAGAGAGAGAGAGAGAGAGAGAGAGAGAGCAAATCTTTTTCCAATAAGTAACAAATATGCCATGTAATTGCTCAGTATTTTAGTTTTTTTTTATGATAGTTAAAGCAAGTCATAGCAGCTTATTTTTACCTTTATTTATTTATTTATTTATTTGCTTATTTGTACTGTATTGCATTTGTTTGTTTTGTTTTTATTTTATTTATTCATTTATTGTTTTTTCCAGTAACCCTCCACAACTTTCTGTGCTGATCTCTCGCACGTTTCTCCGTTCTCTCCTGGAAAAGACCAAATTAATTTCCTTTAGTTGTGATTTTTTTTTTCTCTGTCTGTCCTTGCAAACAAATCCTCCACTGTGCTCTGAATCATTTAAAGGGTGACCTTAGCAATGAACGCGTTAAATTAGTATTAGATCACCACTCCTCTTAACTTACCTGATCCTCACTTCACCTGCTGTCTTAATACGTACTACTCTATTTTGTTTACCTGAGATTGGAACGATTAGTGAACTTACAAAAAAACACTGAAGATTGGAGAAGACTTAGTTAACTTATATATTTCACTAAGAACACAGAAGATTGCAAAAGACTAGTTGATTTACGTATTATATTACCTAAGAACGCAGAAAATTGCGAAAAACATCAGTAAACTCACTCGTTTCATCAGAAGATTGCAAAAGACTAAATGATTCATATATTTCCTGATTTAAGGACACAGGAGATTACAAAAGACTTAGCTAACTTACATATTTCATTGCCTAAGAGCACAGACAATTACGAAAGACTACTTGACTACAATATTTCACCACCTAAAATCACGAAGATTGCAAAACGTCACTAAACTTACACAAGACCCCCCTTGAAATCTGCCCCACCCCCCTGTTGCTAAAACTTGCCCGAAACATCCACACTACACAAGCCACGAGCGTTAGTAGTGATGCAGCACTGTACTGTATCACTCTTCACTCTCTCTCTCTTCACAATAGGATTTCCATGAAGCCGTATCATTTATTTCCGTGGTGGCTGTTACGTGATTAAGGCGTGGGTGGGGGGGGGGAGTGTCTCATCATATTTCTATCCCGTTCTCCCACGCGCGTCCTATTTCCATTGATGTATAGGTGAGTACGTACGTTTGTTAATAGACTAATAGTTCTCTTGATGCTTGTTTTTCTCGTGCATTCTTGTGTGTTATTTGTTTTGTTTTGTTTGTTTTGTTTGTTTTCCTGTGTTCTGTGAAAGATAATATCGAAATATGCTTCTCTCACACCGTAGATTTCTCTCTCTCTCTCTCTCTCTCTCTCTCTCTCTCTCTCTCTCTCTCTCTCTCTCTCTCTCTCTCTCTCTCTCTCTCTCTCTCTCTCTCTCTCTCTCTCTCTCTCTCTCTCTCTCTCTCTCTCTCTCTCTCTCTCTCTCTCTCTCTCTCTCTCTCTCTCTCTTTAAAACCTGGCTTGTGTGTTACTATAGGTCAGATGTGAGGCTACGGGGGAGAGTAGGTGAGAGTGTACGAGTTTTCCTGTAGTGGTGGTAGTAGTAGTAGTAGTAGTAGTAGTAGTAGTAGTAGTGTTGGTGGTGGTGGTGGTGAAGTTGGTACAAAATTAGTGGTTCAAATTCCTTTCTTTCTTTTCCTTCTTTTCTTCTTTCTTTCAATTTTACCCACGTTTCTTTTCCTCCTTCCTTTCATCTCCTTTCCTCTTCTTCTTCCTTTACCTTTTCTTCCTTCTTCCATCTCCTTTCTCTTATTTGTAATGGTGGTAATCGTGGTGGTGGTGGTGGTGGTGGTGGTGGTAGTGATAGCGGTGGAGACAGTAGTGGAATGGTGTTGTGTTTGTTGTTGTTGTTGTTTTCTTGTTCTGGTGGTGGTGGTGCTATATTAGTAGTGGTAGTAGTGGTAGTGGTAATGGTCATGTTAGTGGTTGGTGGTATTGATAATGAGGGTGGCAGTAATAGTAGAATTAGTAGTAATAGTAGTAGTAGTAGTAGTAGTGGTAGTAGTAGTGGTGGTGGTGATAATTGCAGTAGTAGTGGTGGGGTTAACAGTAACAGTTCTTTCATGACATTAGAAATACGAGTATCACCATCACACCTGTTGACCCTCTCTCTCTCTCTCTCTCTCTCTCTCTCTCTCTCTCTCTCTCTCTCTCTCTCTCTCTCTCTGGCTCCTTTCGTTCCTTTCTTCTCATTTTTCCCCTTTTTCCTCACTCTCATTCCTTTCCTCTTTAATTTGGCTCCGTTTCTTCTCCTTCTTATCCGTTTCTCACTTTCCCTTATTCTTTATTTCGTCTATTGTTTTATCCTTTCTTCTTTTTTCATTCTTTTTATCACTTTCCTTTATTTTCATTTATATTCCTTCTCTTTCTGCTTACATTTTTCTTTCTCCTCTCTTTTCTCATCTTATTCTTCCTTTTTTCTTTCTTTCCTTCCTTCTTTCCTTCCTTCCTTCCTTTCCTTTCTTCCTTCCTTCCTTCTTTCCTTGGTTTATCTTTTCTCCTGTTTTTCTTTTTTCTTTTTCACTTTCTCAGTCATTTTCGTGCCCTTACCTTTCCCTTCCCTCTCTTCTCTCCTTCTCCTTCCTTCCTTCCATCCTTCCTTCCTTCCACCCTTCCTTCCATCCTTCCTTCCTTCCTTCCTTCCTTCCTTCCTTCCTTAACCCTTTTTTGCCAGCTTTGTTTCCTCCTTTCTCGTATTTTTCCCCTTTCTCTTCCTTGCTTCCCCTTTCCCTTTCCTCTTCTCTTCTCTTCCTTCCCTCCTTCTTTCTTTCCTTCCTTTACCAACACCTCTCCCCTCCCTCCACCCACCTCCTTATCCAGCTATACCCAGGACGCGCCTCATCAAATGTGCATTGGAAGAAATGACAAAGTTTGGTGGTATTCATTTTGGTAAAAGCTGAGTATTTAATGTTTCAGCTTAACTCCGGCGGGCAAAGGGCGAGGCGGGCGTTCGGAAATAATTAAGTAGTCGCACTGTGCACCGCCAGAGAGAGAGAGAGAGAGAGAGAGAGAGGATGGAGTCACACGGTCACGTCCTTGTTCACCCTGGATATTCTCTCTCTCTCTCTCTCTCTCTCTCTCTCTCTCTCTCTCTCTCTCTCTCTCTCTCTCTCTCTCTCTCCACCACTACTCACTCACTCAAAGGTTATGAAGGAAAAAAAAATACTGGATATCACGGTTGCTTTTATTTAGACTGTAATTAAGGAAAACATGATAAATTTAAGAGTCAACTGAGATGCAGGCAGGATTGAGTTTGTGTGTGTGTGTGTGTGTGTGTGTGTGTGTGTGTGTGTGTGTGTGTGTGTGTGCAAATACTGCGTTTCATTTAACTTAGTTGTCTTTTATATTCTTCACTCACTCTCTTATATACTGCAATACTATTTCACTATATATATATCTTTTGCTAAGTTGTTGTTTCTTGAGATGCGTTTACACCACCACCACCACCACCACCGCCACCACCACCACCACTACAACTATGCTGCTAATCTAAGTACATCGTTTTCTTCTTTTTTAGCGAACTGCCTCGGATACTCTTCGGCCTAAACCGCTCTATTTCTATCCGAGGCTGTCTGGGTAGCGAGCGAGCGGGGAACTGTTGTTTAAATAGGTCATCATGTTTGGCAGGGATGAAGCGCGAAGGGTGGGACGAGAAGGGCAAGGGCAAGGGCAAGGCAAGGCAGTGGAGGGCGCTAAGGAACACAAAGAAAGTGCTGTATTATTTTCTGCTGTTGTCGTTGTTGTTGTTGTTAGTGGTGGTGGTGGTGGTGGTGGTGGTAGTGGTGGTGGTGTATGTGTTGTTTATTGTTGGCATTGTTATTGTTTACCTCTTCCCTCTATTCTACCTCCTTTTCTTCTCCCTTTCCCATCGTTTTCTTTCTTTTCCCTGCATCTTCCCTTCTTTCCACATACCTGGCCTTCCGACT
>NC_087161.1:25413522-25423522 GCF_035594125.1 Scylla paramamosain | reverse complement strand
GGTCAGGTCAGCGGGGGTCAGCTCTCTCTCTGTGTGTGTGTGTGTGTGTGTGTGTGTGTGTGTGTAGCAGCCACCACCACCACCACCACCACAGGACTCCTTCCATTCCTTACTTTGACATTTTCCTGTGCCGTCACGCTATAGACGTAACACCAGTAACAACGTAACAAGCCACCTCATACACACCTCCCTCCACTTCTTCACCGCCTCCTTCAGCACCTTCTCCTTCTCCTTTTTCCTGTCTACCTATCCCTTATTCATCTATACACACTTACCCACTTCCCTTCTCGCTCAAATACATCCTGATTCCTCCCCCTCCTCCTCCTCTTCCTCCTCTTCCCATGCCTCCTGCCGCCCTCCCACGCCTCCTCCCGGCCAACACACGCTCCTTATGACCGCGAGGCAAGGCGTGAGTGCCCGAGGCGTGGCCGGAAGTGAAGGAACGTCGCTATTTCCTCAGTGGTCACTCAGTCCTCCTTCCTTCCCATCCTTCCTCCCTCCCTCCTTCCCCTCCACTCTCTTTCCCATCCCTCCCCTCCTCCTTCTCTCTTTCCCTCCTTCCCTATCATCATTTTCGTCTAATTTATTTTATCCTCTACATTTTTTTTTCATAGCTTCCTTATATCTATGTATTCCCTTCATTCTCTCTCTCTCTCTCTCTCTCTCTCTCTCTCTCTCTCTCTCTCTCTCTCTCTCTCTCTCTCTCTTGCTCGTTGTTTCTATTCCCCTTCCTTTTTTTTCCTTACTCTCCCTGCCCCTCCCTCCCTCCCTCTCTCCCTCCCTCTCCCTCTCTCTCTCTCTCTCTCTCTCTCTCTCTCTCTCTCTCTCTCTCTCTCTCTCTCTCTCTCTCTCTCTCTCTCTCTCTCTCTCTCTCTCATTCTCTCGTCCCTCCCTTCCTGTGTCCATCCATCCATCCATCCGTCACTCCCTCTCTTCCTTCCACCCTCCCTCCATTCCGTCTCTCCTTTCCTTTATCTCTCCATCCATTTTTCATCCCTCATTTCCTTCACTTCTCTCATCCATTCATCCGTTCTATCCAGTCTAAGTCCCTGCATTCTCTCTCTCTCTCTCTCTCTCTCTCTCTCTCTCTCTCTCTCTCTCTCTCTCTCTCTCTCTCTCTCTCTCTCTCTCTTCAAATGCATTTTTTTATCTAAGATCTCTGATTTTTTTTCTCTCTTGCTCCTCCTTTTCCCATTTGCATTATGTTTTCCTCCTTCCATTTGTCTGTCTGTATGTCTCCTTCTCTAACCTCTCCTCTCTTGCTTTCTCCTCTCTCTCCTCCTCATTCGCCTTGTTCCTCTTCTTCCTTCACCATAATTCTGGGAAGGCCAAAATATATGTTAGATTTATCCTTTTCCTTTTATTTATATTTTCTGGGAAGGACTCTCTCTCTCTCTCTCTCTCTCTCTCTCTCTCTCTCTCTCTCTCTCTCTCTCTCTCTCTCTCTCTCTCTCTCTCTCTCTCTCTCAGATAAAGTACGTACGCACACTCATCCACACACACACACACACACACACACACACACACACAAAGTCAACGCGGAAAATATGCACATACACGCACGCGCACACGCACACGCACAGGGAGAGTCTGGCCAAGGGAACATTCGTCTCTCTCTCTCTCCTCGTAAATGTCGGTGACCAAGTTAAGGACGAGACTCAAAATTGCCATTAATATCATCGGAGTGTGTTCCTCTTACACACACACACACACACACACACACACACACACAGGTGAGAGAGAGAGAGAGAGAGAGAGAGAGAGAGAGAGAGAGAGAGAGAGAGAGAGAGAGAGAGAGAGAGAGAGAGAGGCAATACCCTACCACACTAGGTCATCGCTACACTGTAATACACTGTGATACATGCAATCTCATTTTCACTGCGACTTCTGCAAAGAGAACGAGCGAAGGAAGGATAAAAGAAAACGAGGGAAAAATACTAAGCAATACAGGTTGAAAGCACAGAAAAATACACCAGGAAAAGGAATAAAAAGAAGGAAGAGATGGAAGGAGGAGGAAGAAGAAGGAGGAGAAAGAGGAGGAGGAAGAAGAAGGAGGAGGAGAAAGAGGAGGAGGAGGAGGAGGAGGAGGAGGAGGAGGTAAACAAACACGTCCTAGCAACCCGTTTTCCCGCAAGCAGCAAATACTCTTTACGCCGCCGGTGTCCGCCACCTGTCCCGTGACGCACTCCTCCTCCCTTCCCTCCTTCCCTCCACATGCTCTCGTCCCTCGCCTCCATCCCTTTTTCCAGTGCTCCATTCCCCTCCGTTCCTTCCATGTGCGCCCTGCTTCTCCATCCCTTCCTTTTCTTCCCTCCCGGCCTCGCATATGGCACCACCACCGCCGCCGCCACCACCTCAGTTACGATCGGCTACGCGGGGCTGGTACTCAGGGTGCAAGGCGAGATGTGATGAGGGTTATGGCGATAGTGCGGCGCGTATGGCTAGTAGGTGTGTGCGCGTGTGAAGTGGGGCGGTAGAGAGAGAGAGAGAGAGAGAGGTTGCAGCTGTGCGCGGGAGCTGGCTGTGTGCACCCGGACTGCTCCTCGCCATGCAACTGTCAATAATATGTAAGCACGTGCCTGGAAGTGTGCGTGCATGCGTGCGTGTGCATGAGTGGGTCGGTGTGTGGAGGCGGGGGCGGTGTGTGTGCGTGTGTGTGTGTATATGTGTGTGGAGCGGAGCCGCGTTGCGCATGTGTACTATCATCCCACCCACCATCCCCCTCCTCACACACACACACACACACACACACACTCTTCTATGCCCCCTCTCCTCCCCGCAGCCCCCTCCTATCCCCACGCTTCCCATCAGGGGCCCCTACACCTGCTACTTCTGCTCCCGGATCAACCCTTGGGGCCCCACCTCCTCCAACCAGCCGCCCTCAAATGTCGCACGGTGGTATCCCTTGAATGACACATCAATTCATTCATTCAAATGGTACATATTGATCCCGGGATTACTGTGGTGTTTGCTTGGCCCAGCTGCTCCTCTTGATTAAGCCGGCCACTCCCCCATCACGCCACTGTCGCCACTGGCCAAGTAAAACGCTCAGGAAGTCGAAAGAATTAAAAAAATGGGTTGGTTTGGGCGGCGGCAATGGCCCCAGAACAGCCCCTGCCTGCCACCCTGTGCGGGCCTCACAGACTCACACACGCCAGCTCCCAACATCCCTCTATTCTACATGTTCCAGGCTCCACGTCGAGCCCCGTGCCACCGTGCACCTTCTAGGCGATGCCACAAATGATGTATGGGACTAGTGCGAATTTGCCAAACCTCCGAATCATCTGACAGATGATTATAAGGAAAGGAAAGTGCAAGAGGCCTAGTAAAGGAGGGAGAACGCACGTACGAACCGAACACATTCTCTTATCACCACTGTTTGACGGTCTTGCCGCAATCTAATCGGCATTATATCTATTTTACACGCATCAGGGACATCATATCAATCAGAATACATCAAGAATCACACGTTTAACTATAATATTGGCCGAGATAAAATGAAGGGAGTTAGTAGTGTGGCAACATGCGGGCGGAGTTCGTCAGGGTGTGCGGGCGGTAGCAGGGGCTAAGCAGCCTGGGAGCCTCAGTGTATGTGTGCGAGGTGGGGCGGAGTGTTCGCGAGTATTCCCTGAAAAACTTCATCAATGTGGAAGCATATATGGCGTGGTTTTCTAGTATGTCAGGCTTACTGCCAGCAGTAGTCCTGGTTCTCGTTGCGCTCACAGGTAAGGCAAGCAGTGAGGTGGGCAGAGCAGGGCAGGATGGCTAGCATGCTCGCCTCCTCGCCTTCGGTTTTTGCCTCCTCCTCAAAAATGGCCGCTGCAAGGCTTGTTGTTTTGTGGTGTTCTCGATATTGGCGTATAGGATAAGATTCCCCGCGCCCTGCACATTGTTCCTCTGCCTTCGTGCCATGGAATGCAGGTCCGGGGGTTGGTGTTGCCCTGACGGCGTCCAAATAATAGGGCTTGGAGAGACGAGTGTGGTACTGTGGGGCAAGTGGAGGTGTGCCTACGGCTTGGATGTCGCTGTTACGTACGCACGCACCCTCTCGGCCTATTCGTGGTGTGTTGTCGTGTTCACTGCGTAATGTGGAGTGCGTCAGCCTTGTCTTATTCAAAAGCAGCTCCTTGTACAGCAGCCCCGCGAAGCTCTACACACACACACACATACACACACGCACAAACACACACACACACTCACTGCTCCGTACCCTGTCCTCGCCCCGCTGTGGGATGTATGGACAGTCTCCCTTCGTAATACTCGCATCTCCTTGTCAGTGTTTCGTCTTAGCATCGTGTTGAGGAGCTGGCGGAGGGTGCAGCATCGGGTGAGTGTATGTGTGAGTTCGTGTGAGTGTGTGTGTGCCACGTATGGGAAGGAAGGGTGGCGTGGCGATGGTGGAAGTGAATGATATGTGTCAGCTTAGCACATACGGGCACAGTGGGTAGGGTACGAACTCTGCCTGTTTGCTGTACGATATTTTGTACGGTGGTGGTGGTGGCGGTGGCGGCGGCGGGCCTGTGTACACCGCTCACCCTCACACCCTCCCCGGGGACTCATCTCCTGCCTCGCTAAATAACTTTAAAACTCTCCTCCTCTTCCTCCCTCTCGGAGTACTACCTTGAGGAGTGAGGAAACCTCCTCACCAGCTTGTCATGCCCCGTGTGTGTGTGTGTGTGTGTGTGTGTGTGTGTGTGTGTGGGGCACCTTCACATTACGTGGACTCTGTGGTTACGCCGTGTTACTACAGTTTCTGCTCAATAGCCGTCACTTATTGAGACAAATGGCATATGGTCATTGGGTGTCTACCTGTCAAGAAGAGAGGCGGCCGAGGGCAGGTGTGTCCAGGTGACCGCCACATCCCTAACCCGCGGGAACACTCGCTGAAAAAATGGCTCGCGAAAGGAGAATCTTGGCGTTCCCAGGCGTTTCGGGGGTAAAGGTCACGTGCTCGCGTACGGGCACGGCTGTGGGAAAGGTGTAGGATTATACAAGGTACGGCATGAAGGACACAGTGACACCACCTGTGACCTCTACCGTTTCACGTGCAGGCGTGGAAGACGAACAAAACACGCATGTGTTTACGCCGTGCACTGTGACCCCCGGCAAACGGCAGGCGTACGTAAGCTGTTGCTGCTGCTGCTGCACTGTTTATGTATGAATGAGTCCCAGTGCACGGGACGCAGCCGATAAGATAAGGCTAAATTATGAAGCTCACCTGGGAAGTCGGGAAGCTAAGCCGCGGTGTTACGGGCTGGCGTACGGTGTAGTGACGGTGACGGCGGCGGTGTAGGGGCAAGGCAAGGAAGATTAGGAGTGTTTGATTTCCTACACTAGTTTACCGGTGTGTGTGTGTGTGTGCGTGTGTGTGTGTGTGAACGGCGGCGTTATGTACGTGACGTGTCGGAGCGTATATGTAACTTGAGGTTGCCTATTGTAGTTTTTTCTTATACATAAGCTCACGTGATGGTGGCAGGACGCGGCAACATGTTTCAGGACCCGAGGAGAAGGTACACATCCTACATCCTCCTCCTCCTCTTCCTCTTTATTCTTTATATATATATATATATATATATATATATATATATATATATATATATATATATATATATATATATATATATACATCGGTGTTCGCCTCACCAGTGTTACGATCACGAAGTGAACAATCTCTCTCTCTCTCTCTCTCTCTCTCTCTCTCTCTCTCTCTCTCTCTCTCTCTCTCTCTCTCTCTCTCTCTCTCTCTCTCTCTCTCTCTCTCAGGGCCTTGGGTTACACGCACGCGGCTGACGTCAGTTATGCGTTAGAAGTTCGCTTTTCCGCGGAATTTAATTAAGTAGGATAATCTTGTTACTTCGTCGACTTTTGATTATTACTTCCCCTAACTTTCTTATTTCCTCATCCTCCCTCCTACCACCATCTCTTTTTCCTCCCTTACCTCACGCAGTCGCATGCATAAAAAGAATCACTGGTAGGAAGATGAAGGTGAAAAAGATGCGGTGTTGTTAGTGGGAGCAAGTTAGCGGTGCGGAGATGCATGCCAGAGATGTCATTACGTTAGTGTGTTTATTTATTTATTTATTTATTTATTTATTTATTTATTTATTTATTTATTTTTAAGTTCAGAGGTTTGTCTTGATGTAGAAACGTTCGCGGCATGATCTTTCCGTAAATTTTCGTAGCTTCTTTCTTTTGCAAATACCAAACTCGTGAGTGGAATTGGAGTAAAAAAAGTCTTGCGTGCTTATGTGAGTGTGTGTGAATGAGTGTGTGTGTGTGTGTGTGTGTGTGTGTGTGTGTGTGTGTGTGTGTGTGTGTGTGTGTGTGTGTGTGTGTAATAGTGTAATTTCATGCACTTTGCACTCGGTAGAAAAAAAAAAATAGTAGATTGAATGACTGACTGAATGAATAAATTAATAAAACAAAACGCAGTGCAGCACTTGAGCATAAGCAAGAAAAGATTGTGATAGTGTTTGGTAATGAAATGTCAGTGTGTGTATGTGTGGGAGAGAGAGAGAGAGAGAGAGAGAGAGAGAGAGAGAGAGAGAGAGAGAGAGAGAGAGAGAGAGAGAGAGATTATGAAGAAACGCGACAAATGGTAAAACAATAGTATCGCTTAAGGAGAGGTTAGGTTAGCGCCTTTCCAAAGTAAGTAATTTTTGCTCAAGTGTGATGGTAATGTATTAAAAGGAGATGATGACAAGTGGTGATGAGAGTGATGAAAATATATTACTTAAAGGTGGTGATGAGTGGCGATGGAAGTGATGAGATGAAGGATGGTGCAAGGGTGCTTACGAAAGTGAGGCCTGCAGTCGGGAGGAGAGGAGGCCCGTGGGGAGACGAAAAGAGGCCTGCAAGGGGAATGGTGTCAAAGGGGAGGAAAAGTGAATACAAAGGAGGAAAAGAAATAGAAAGAGAGAGGAATGTGTGAACTTTGAAAAATGAGGATTAAAGAACGTTACATATTCTTATCAAGATGCATAACAATTTCACTCGCATAGCTTGTTGTTCTTGTTGTTCATGTTGATAATGGCGTCACTGTTGCTGTTTGTTTTTTAATTGCTACTTCTGTCGTATATTTATCGAGTATAATGTAAAACAGTGGTGAAAATGGTTTTGTGCGAGTTTAGCTTGTATTAAGAAAGGAATAGTGAAGATAAGTGAAACGTTGATTAGGAATCCTTTTTCATTCATCTTTGCTTCCTTATATTACCTTTCCTTTTTATTTCCTTTTGAATTCTTCCTTTTCTCCGTTCTTTTTTTTATACATCTTTCCTTCATTGTCTTTATTCTTTCATCTTGCTTCCACTCTCGCTTGTCTTGTTCTCTTATTTTCACGATTTCATTCTTTGCTTTAAAATTGTCGTTCTTTATTTTTTTGTCTCTTTACTTTTGATTTCATTTGTGAGTTGTCTCTTTCTTTATTATTTTTTGTTTTTAAAGAGACAGACCCTTACTGTTCCTTTGAATCAGTCTCTCTCTCTCTCTCTCTCTCTCTCTCTCTCTCTCTCTCTCTCTCTCTCTCTCTCTCTCTCTCTCTCTCTCTCTCTCTCTCTCTCTCTCTCACATAGTATATGTGTATTTACGTCGTGTCTCTGCCTAGAATTTGCTCATAAATTAACCAGACTAGCGGGAAAACACACACACACACACACACACACACACACACACACACACACACACACACACACACACACACACACACACACACACACACACACACACACACACACACACACACACGTGTCTCACTGAGAGTATGTAAATATAAAGTTGTGTATGTGTATATATTTTCATAGACATGTATAGATAAATAGACACTTGATTAACAGGATTACGTGTAGAAGGCGTTAGTTGTTGTTGTTTTCTTCTCCTTCATCATCATCATCATCGTCATCATCATCATCATCATCATCATCATCATCATCTGTACCTATGAAAATCATTCCAATTATTATCAGTTTTATACATTTCCATACAAGTCTGCCGTTTTTTTTTTTTTTTTTGTCTAGGGAGGGTAAAGGATGTTTATCTTTTAATTTTATTTCCTTTATCGTTTTTTTATGTGTTTTGTGCTTTGTGTTCGTACCTAGTTATCTTTGCGTGTTCTTTTTTGCTTTTTTTTTTTTTTTTTCTCTCTCTCTCTCTCTCTCTCTCTCCCTCCCTCCATCATCCCCTCCTTCCTACCCCCCAGCACTCGCTAAACATTCTTGTACAAGGCCATAAACTCTGCGAGGTGATGTGGGGAGATGTCCGCTCGTAGTTGCTCGCTGCTAACTTTCTGGCCCACTCCAGTCATTACTGTTCTGTGCATCTTCCTGTATTATTATTTTCCTCTTTTTGCCTTCCTCTCCTCCCGTCTCGTCAACCTTCATAAAAATAGTCCTTTGATATTGCGACGTCTCGTGTGTGTGTGTGTGTGTGTGTGTGTGTGTGTGTGTGTGTGTGTGTGTTTTCTTGTGTGTGTGTAGTATTGTCATTTGTTTTAAGATATTATGACATTTTTGTGGTTAATAGTGAGTTAGTGTTTAAAGCAAGAGGTCTTTCTTCCTCTCATCCTCCTTGCTGCACAGATTCAGAGAGAGAGAGAGAGAATGATGATAACCGTTTTTTCTTCCTTTCTCTCCTTTTTTTTCTCCTTTTTTTCTCCTTTTTTTCTCCTTTTTTCCTCCCACACACACTAACACTTGTTCATGTAAATCATTGAAGAGTTACTGGCGTTTTGTGAATGTTTGTTTTCTCTTTCCTGTCTCTGTATAACATTCTAAAACACACGGCACGTCATTATATACTGTGTGTGTGTGTATGTCTGTCTGTCTGTCTGTCTGTGTGTCTGTCTGTCTGTCTGTCTCTCTTATCAACACTTGGTCTTTTAGGGTCTTTGGTACTCTTCGTGAAGTTTATGATAATCTTTTAGCTTTATACTATGCTGAATTAGTGTCTTTTTGTTAATATTGTGATTGTATGCTAGTTTATTATTCTTTTTATTTTCTCTCTTTTTTTTCTCTTATGAATATCGGCTGTATTTTTTTTGTTCTTGTTTTCTTGTGACTTTTTTAAGGAAATGATGCAAGAAATATGAACGTTAGGAAGGAGTTATATGTAATAGTAGTAGCAGTTGTTGTTGTTGCTTGTTGTTGTTGTTGTTGTTGTTGTTGTTGTTGTTGTTGTTGTTGCTGTTGTTGTTGTTGTTTTACTTCCTCTCGAGTTCTTTAAGGCATGTAGATAATAAGAAACGTGTGTGTGTGTGTGTGTGTGTGTGTGTGTGTGTGTGTGTGTGTGTGTGTGTGTGAGAATTTTTTTCGGGGTAAATATTTGGGAGACGAAGTCGTTGCTTAACATTTGGTAGTAATTGAAACACCGCCTCTCTCTCTCTCTCTCTCTCTCTCTCTCTCTCTCTCTCTCTCTCTCTCTCTCTCTCTCTCTCTCTCTCTCTCTCTCTCTCATAACTGAGTAGCACAAGTAGTTGTTTCTTGTGGGGATTTCCTGCCTTATCTGTTTGTCGTTGTTTCTTTCTTTCCCTTTATTTGTCTTTCCTTTTTTTCTTTTCTTTTTTTCTACACCGAGTTTGTTTATAGTTTTCGGAATTTCTACCTTTGACTTTTTTTTTTTATATATTTTCCTTCCATTTTTGTCTTGTTGCACATTTGTAGTCATTCAAGGATTTCCCATCTTTCTCTCCATTCTTTCCTTCTTTTTATTCTTTTTTTTTTTTGTCTCCGTTTTTGGTGGCGGTAAACCACGGATTTCCTGTCTTTCTTTCTTTCTTTCTTTCTTTCTTTCTTTCTTTCTTTCTTTCTTTCTTTCTTATTTACCTTTCTTTTTTTTTTTCTTTTTACCTTTCTGTTTTCTTGTCGCTTTTCTGTTTTTTTCCTTTTATTATTTACAGCACAGGTAGTAGTAATAACTTGCGTATTTCCTTCATACTTTCCTTCTTTCCTTCATTCTCCTTTTATTTTATTCATTTATTTTTTTTATCTGTCTTGGTTCTTATCCTTGC
>NC_087161.1:25391022-25393522 GCF_035594125.1 Scylla paramamosain | reverse complement strand
CTTCTTCTTCTTCTTCTTCTTCTTCTTCAGAATGGCTATTTTTATTATTGTGTTTTACTTGTTTGCCTAAAATTAAATAAATAAAAGAGGAAGGGAAGTTGGAATTTTAGAGTACTTTGAAACACACACACACACACACACACACACACACACACACACACACACACACACACACACACACACACACACACACACACACACACACACACACACATCGGGGGGAAAAAAATTGCCAAGTATAGACTTTCAAACAAAACCCATTAATTGCCACCACCACCACCATCACCACCACCACCACCACCACCACTCCCTTAACTCTACCATTTCACTCCAAAAAACCTTTAAAAGTCCCTACCCTCCCCCCATTACTTCCCTTCTCCCCCTCCCATATCCCTTCACCACCACCAGTACCACATTCTCTCTCTCTCTCTCTCTCTCTCTCTCTCTCTCTCTCTCTCTCTCTCTCTCTCTCTCTCTCTCTCTCTCTCTCTCTCTCTCGCATCTTCCCTTACTTTGTATTATAATTAGTCCAGGGCAGTGTGGCATCAGGGGCCTAAAGGTCTGCTGCTGCTGCTCTGGTTTCCCTTGTAAAAAAAGAAAAGTATTAAAATTCTTGGTGTCGTTGTTGGTGTCTTGTTATTTTAGAATAGGGTACATTAGTTTAGGCTTGGTTATTTTAGTTTAGGCTTGGTTATTTTAGGTTAGGTTAGGTTAGGTTAGGTTAGGTTAGGTTCGTCCTTTTCTTCGTCCTCACCTTTCTCATTTTATCCTTCTTTCTCGTCCTCTTTCTCTTTTCCTTGTTTGTTTTTTGTTTTTCTCGTCCCTGCCTTCCTCGTCTCCCGTTTTTTTTTTTTTTTATTCATTTTTTTCCTCTCTCTCGTCGTTGTCTGCCTCATCTTCGTCTTTCTCGTCTCTCGCTTGTTTCTCTCGTCCTCGTTGTTGTCGCCCTCGTCGTCCTCGTGGCGCTAAGGTGTTGGGGAGGATCTGCGTTAAGTCATCTGTGGAGTAAGTGATGTCCCCCGTTATTGGGTTAGTGGAATGGAGTTAGGTGATTCAGAATAATATGCAGTTACCTCTCTCTCTCTCTCTCTCTCTCTCTCTCTCTCTCTCTCTCTCTCTCTCTCTCTCTCTGTCTCTGTCTCTGTCTCTGCCGGTTGGTTGGTTGGGCTTACAATGTGGAGGAAGAGGAAGTGGAGGAGGTGGTGGTGGTAGTAGTGGTAGTGGTGAGAGAGAAAGAAGAGGAGGAGCAGAGGATGGAAAGAAAGAAGAGGAATAGGAGGACAGGAAGAGGAGGTTGGAAAGAATAGAAGAGAGAAGAGGTAGTGGTGGGGAAAAAAGAGGAAAGAAGAGGAGGAAGAGAGGATGGGAGAAGGGAGAAGAGGATGCAGGGGAGAAGGAATAAAGAAGGGGAGAGGGAGATGTGAGGAGAAAAGAAAACGAGGAGAAAGAGGAAGAGGAGGAGGAGAAGAAAAAAGGAGACGTGAAAGGAGTGAAGAGGAGGAGGAGGAGGAGAAGACAAAAAAGAAGAGAAGACGTGGAAAGAATAAAGAGGAGGAAGAGTAGAAGAGAATTAAAATAAATACGAAAAAAAAGTGAAATATTGAGTAGAGGAAAAGGCGAGGAAGGAAGATAGAGAGAATAAAAGAGGAATTGAAGAGGAAAAGAAAAGAGGAGGATAGGAAGAGATAGAAGGCGAGCAAGAGATAGAGAAAAAAGAGGAATTGAAAAAGAAAAGAGGAGAATAAGAAGAGAAGAAATAGAAGAACGAAGAAGGAAGAGAAAAGGGAAAGAGAACACACTTAAAACTAGTATGAGTAACTGAAGGAAAACCAAAAAGAAAAAAAAAATAAAGGACTGGAATGGAGGAATAGGAGAAGAGAGAATAAAGTGAGGAGTTGGAGGAGGAAAAAATCAAAAAATGGTAAAAATAATGAAAGAAAGATAGAATTAGAAGAAAAAGAAACTAGAAGCTGTGTAAAAGGAATAGGTGAAGGAGAAGGAGGAAGAAAAGGAAGGAAATAAATAAAGAATGGTAAAAATAGCAAAGATGTAAAGAAGGTAGACGGAAGAAAAAAAAACAGGTGGAATTAGAAAAGAAGGAAGAAAAGAAGAAAGAGGAGGCGGAGGTGGAGGAGGAGCAGAAGAAAAGGAAGGAAAAATAATTGATAAAAAAATTGGAAAGTATGTTAAATAATAAAAAAATGTATGAAGAATTGAAAAAGAAAAAGAAAAAAGGAGAATGAGGAGGAGAAAGAAGAAGAAGAAGGAAGAAGAAAAATAATTAGAATGGTAACTAAAAAAAAGATAAATAAAAAACTAAGAGGAATTGAAAAAGAAGGAAGAGAAGAAGAAAAAGGAAGAGGAGGAAGAGGAGGAGGAGGAGGAGGCGTGGACAACCAAACCGAATGAAGAAAGAAGAGAGGGAGGGAGGGAGGGAGAGAGAGGAAAGGAAGAAACTGTCCAACGAAGCAGTTTGAACCAACACACGCCGCTCGAATCT
>NC_087161.1:25378522-25381022 GCF_035594125.1 Scylla paramamosain | reverse complement strand
TCTCTCTCTCTAATTTTCTCTCTCTCTCTCTTCTCCTTTTGGTGTTGAAGGTTGGCGGTGGTGGTGGTGGTGGTGGTGGTGGTGGTGTAGAACTCTCATAACTTAACGGTGATAATCTATAGTGTGTGTGTGTGTGTGTGTGTGTGTGTGTGTGTGTGTGTGTGTGTGTGTGTGTGTGTGTGTGTGTGTGTGTGTGAATTAATACTGTACGGGGAATAACTAATGGTTTTGTGAGAGGTAGTAAGTAATAATGTTTGTTACTTGTATCGCTGCATCGGTTAATGTGTTGTTGTTGTTGTTGTGGTTGTTGTTGTTGTTGTTGTTGCTGTTGTTGTTGTTGTTGTTGTTGTTTATGGGAGAGGAGCACTGGTCAAAGACAAAATTTATATATAAAAAAAATTAGTGGTGGTATTAATAATGTGTAAGAGTTATAGTAGCAGTTTATTATTATTATTATTATTATTATTATTATTATTATTATTATTATTATTATTATTATTATTGTTATGAGTTTTGTTATGGCTGTTATTATTATTATTATTATTATTATTATTATTATTATTATTATTATCATCAGTAGTATTAGTAGTAGAGTAGCAGTAGTAGTAGTAGTAGTAGTAGTAGTAGTAGTAGTAGTAGTAGCAGTAAACACCACAACCCAACAGTAAGGCAGGATTTTATGTCATATCCCGTACCCAACACACACACACACACACACACACACACACACACACACACACACACACACACACACACACACACACACACACACACACAGGTAATGAGTAATCTCTCCCCTAATGTATGTCATTTCCCTCATTGCAGGTAAAGTGTTCACGGGCCGCCACACCTGCACCCGCTAATGTACTCCACTACAGCAGGTGTGTGTGTCTCGCTGGTGTGTAATTTTGTACCTCTTTTTTTTTTCTTCCCTCCCTGCGTACGTACATGTACTACGTAATTGAAGAAACGCCACGTGTACTCAGTCAGTCAGTCAGTCAGTCACTCAGGTGTGTGTGACTAACGCTGCCAGGGGTGAGGTGGTGTGTGTGTGTGTGTGTGTGTGTGTGTGTGTGTGTGTGTGTGTGTGTGTGTGTGTGTGTGTGTGTGTGTGTGTGTGTATACGTGGAGGCTCTTACACACCTACACACACACACACACACACACACACACACACACACACACACACACACACACACACACACACACACACACACACACACACACACACACACACCATGAGTACGTACGTGTGAGTAATGTGAATGCGTCTAAATTGAGTGTGTCTTTATGTGGCACGCTGAGCTGTAATTCACCGTAGAGAGAGAGAGAGAGAGAGAGAGAGAGAGAGAGAGAGAGAGAGAGAGAGAGAGAGAGAGAGGAACCTGTTGTATATCTATATGTATTTACCCCTAAGGACATAAAGAGGCAATATATGTAACTTAGTAGTATTGTCTGTAATGGATAGCGCTGTGTACCTGTATACATTACTAGTGGTTGAATTAAGGCAGGTGTGGGGAGTGTGTGGGCAACCAGAGAGGCTTGTTTGCTGCCGCTACTACTACTACTACTACTACTACTACTACTACTACTACTACTACTACTACTACTACTACTACTACTACTACTACTACTACTACTACTACTACTATACCTGAAGAACGAGGTGGAAACTAGTACATTTATATATTTCATTTTTTTTTTTCATCTTTTTTCATAGTAGTCTTATTTATTTTCTTCACTTGACCTTTATTTTCTTTACGATGACACTTTATTTCATCATTAGAGTCTCACTTCTTCGTATACATACATACATACATACATATCTACATACCTACATACTGCAGGTTACTCTTAATTAACCCTTTCACTGCTATTCGGCACACCTTTCATTTCTTATTATGGACACTGAGGCGATTTTAGTCCTGCGGCCACCTCGAAACATCAGACTGGCTTGAAAATTGCAAAATATATCCTCTTTTTATCTCTTTCCTTCATGTAGATGGGGATAAATATTGGTTACCATGCTTTTAGTGCCGTAAATTATTTGCATATCGCATTCAAAGGGTTAATACAGCGGATAGCGTACTTCCACCGGCCCAGTTTCACTATCCTGGTAAATAAATACTGACGCATCATTACACTATAGCCGTCTTTATTCCTTCCTCCTTCACTGTATCTTGTGTTGCGCTTTCAGAATACAGTGTTGTTGTATAGTGAATGCCTTTCCTATATTGCCTTCACCATTATGTCTGTTCACTGTAACGCGCTATTATTGTCCCCATTGCTCGCCATCATTAACTTCACTGTAATATCTTCACTGTTACCATCTCCTCCGTGTCTTCACTGTGTTTGTTGTCTTCTTCCTTCTCTTCCTCCACTGTATTCCTACTGTTCCTTCTTATCCTTTAATTCTTATCCCTCCTTCACTGTATCATCACCGTATCCCCTGTGTACTGTTCTTTCTTATCCTTCTTTCCTTCTTATCCCTCCTTCACTG
>NC_087161.1:25348522-25368522 GCF_035594125.1 Scylla paramamosain | reverse complement strand
CTCTCTCTCTCTCTCTCTCTCTCTCTCTCTCGATTTTCTTTATTCAGTTGATTCTGTAAGATATTATTTTCTTTTGTTTTATCCTCCTCCTCCTCCTCCTCCTCCTCCTCCTCCTCCTCCTCCTCCTCCTCCTCCTCCTCCTCCTCCTCCTCCTCCGAGAACACAGTATGACCTCGTGAGAATAGGTTAGTTGACCTTCGTGTGTGTGTGTGTGTGTGTGTGTGTGTGTGTGTGTGTGTGTGTGTGTGTGTGTGTGTGTGTGTGTGTGTGTTCCGGGAAGGGCTGATGGGATGGTGTAAGCCTGGGTGTGGGAAAGCAGGCCCCCTCCTCCTCCTCCTCCTCCTCCTCCTCCTCCTCCTCCTCCTCCTCCTCCTCCTCCTCCTCCTCCTCCTCCCTTTCCTCGTATTTATCTCTCCCTTTTCCTCTTCCTCTTCTAACTTTCATCGTCCTTTCCGCTTTTTTTCTCCTTCCTTTTGTTTTCTTCATATTTTTCCTCCTCCTCCTTATCCTTCTCCTTCTCCTTCTTCTCCTTCTCTCATCTTCTCTCGTCTCCTCTTTATTTCTATTTCTGTGTCCTTTTCGTATCTGTTTGTTGTTGTTGTTGTTGTTGTTGTTGTTGTTGTTGTTGTTGTATTCGTTTCTTCTTCTTCTATCCTTTTTTTCTTGTTCTTGTTGTTGTTCTTCTTCTTCCACCACCACCACCACCACCACCACCACCACACTACTACTACTACTACTACTACTACTACTACTACTACTACTACTACTACTACTACTACTACGGTAACGAGAGGAAAAAAAAATATAACGAATGAATAAGGGAAAAACAACATGGAGGTTAAAGTTAAGAATGAGGAAGGGAAAAAAAAAATCCATTATCTGAAGCACGTGTGAATTTTATTGAGGTCTGAAGATTAGAAGAAAAACATAATTAAAGATGGAAGATGGAGAGAGAGAGAGAGAGAGAGAGAGAGAGAGAGAGAGAGAGAGAGAGAGAGAGAGGGGGGTAACACCATACAGAGGAACTAATTATAAGAAAATGAAAAGATTATTACACTTCAAAAAACCGCAACAAACTGAAATATTAGCAGCAGCAGCAGTAGTAGTAGTAGTAGTAGTAGTAGTAGTAGTAGTAGTAGTAGTAGTAGTAGTAGCAGCAGCAGCAGCAGCATCAATGACCACAAAGCAAAACAAAGTACAGGAAAGACTCGCAGAAAACAAGAAAGAAAATAAAAGGGAAAAAAGAAGGAAAAAAAAAAAAACGTGCTTCAGCATAATGCGAGGAAGGTTAGGGAGAAAAACATTAGGAGGAAAAGGAAGAGGAGGAGATGGAGGAGGAAAACTAGATGGGTGGAGTAAAAGGAAGAAGATAAATAAATGGGAAGAGGAGGAGGGAGAAAGTCAGAGGAAGAGCAAATGTGAAGCTGAAATTTCTAAGAAGAAGAGAAGAAGAAGAAGAAAAGAAGAAGAAGAAGAAGAAGAAGAGGGATAGGAGGAGGATACACAAGATTTGCTGAAGAGGAATAAAGATAAAAAAAGAATAAGAAAAATTATAATACAGTAAACAAGTAAAAGAGAAAGAATGAGGAAAAGAGGGAAAAATTATGATAAGGTTGAGGAAAAAGAAGATAACAGAATAAAAGCAGATTGAGGAAGAGGGAATAATGAAGAGAAGAAGATTTGAAGTAAAGAAAGACAACAAAATATAGATAATATGAATAAAGGAATAATAATAATAAAAAAAAAGATTGAGAGAGGATAAGGAAGAGACGTAGATAAATAAAGGGAAGGGACATAAATAGAAGAAGTAAAAATGATGGAAAATTATGTGGAAAATAGTAAAAGGAAATTAAGAAGATGAAGAGGGAATAGAAAACAAAAAAGTTAAAAATGACAGAATGATAAGAAAACAAAAACTAAAACAAGAATGAACGGTAGAAGCAAGAAAGAAAAAAAGAAGAAAGAAGAACAGGAAGAGAAAATTAAAAAAAAATAAGAAAAAAAGTAGAAAAATGAAAAGGATTAAATTAACAGGAAGAATAAGCGAACAAGATGGAAAATTGGATGAAGAAGAGGAAAAGGAAGAAGGGAGAAGAGGCATGAAAATAAGAAAAAAAAGAAGAGTAGACAAAAAGAAGCAGGAAGAAAGTGAAAACAAGAAAGTAAGGAGAAATAAATGTAAAAAGGAGGAGGAAGAGAGAGATGAAGAGTAGGAAGCGAAGGGAAAACAGGAAGGAGAAATAGATGGAGAAGAAAAGGAGAAAAAGGAAAAGGAGAGGAGTAGGATGGAGAAGAAAAGGAGGAGGAGAGGAGGAGGAGGTGAAGAATATGAAGAAAACGAAAAACAAAGGGAGAAATAGGGAAGAAAAGGAGGAAGAAGGAAAATTAGAGGAGAAAAGAAGAGGAGAGGGATGATGAAGAGAAAGATAGACTGAAAGAAAAAAAAAGTAGATGAAAAATAGGGAAAAGGATGAAGAGTACGAAGAGAAGGAAAATAGATGGGAAAGAGAGGGAAGAGAGGGAAATGCAAGAAGAAAAATAGATGAAGGATTGAAGAGTACGAAGCAAAGGAAAGAAGAGAAGGAAAATATATGTAAAAGAGAAAGAAGATGACGAGGAGGAGGAGAAAAATAGATGAACAAAATTAAAGAAAAGGATTGAAGAGTACGAAGAAAAGGAAAGAAGAGAAGAAGAGAAGGAAAATAGATGTAAAAGAGAAGGAAGACGAGGAGGAGGAGGAGGAGGAGGAGGAGGTGGAGGTGGAGGTCTTCCGTCTCACGCAAATGATCTGTGACAATGATCTCAGGCGAGGAAAATCAGAGTCTTTGTATTCCATTTTGGTAACACTGGGCGGACACCGTTGCCAGACCCGCCCCTCACCCCTACACTCGTCCTCCTTCACCCTCCTTTCCTCCCCCGACACCCCACCCTCACCACCCCGCCCTCCCCTTACCTCCTGTACACACCCTACCTCCTCCTCCTCCTCCTCCTCCTCCTCCTCCTCCTCCTCCTCGTCTTGTTTTGTCTTCTCTTTTCTCTTCTCTTCTCTTCTCTTCTCTTCTCTTCTTTTTCTCTTTAAATTTCCTTTTTCTTCCCTTCTCTTCTCTTCTCCCTTCTCTTCTTTTCACTTGTTTTCTTCTTTTTCCTTAAATTTCTCCTTCTCTTCATTTCTCTTTTCTTTTCCTTCAAATATCATCATCTTCCCTTCTTAACCTCTCTTCTTCTTTTCCTTCAAATTTCCTTTTCTTCCCTGCCCTTTAACTTTCTTTTCTTCTTTTCTTTCAGATATCCTCTTCTTCCTTTCTTTTCCCTTCCCTTCAATTTTTGCATTTTTTTCCCTTCTCTTCATTTCCTATTAGCAAATTTCTCTAGTTTTCCTATTTCCTTTTCATTTTTCACTTTTCTTCTTTATTTTTCTTTCCCTTTCTTCTCTTCCCTTTTCACTTTTTTATCTCATCATTTCCCATTCACTTTTCCTTTCTTTCTTCCCTTTCTTTGTCTTCCCTTTTCATTCATACTGAAATGAGTTCCTATTTCTCATTACTTCCCTTCCTATTTTTCTCTTTTTTTTATTTTCTACCTTTTGCTTTGCCTTCCTATATTCTCGTCTTCCTTCCCTATCTTCCTTTTGTATTATCTCCTCGACAACTTTTCCTCAATTTTTCCCTTCTTCCCATTTTCCTTCCCTTTTCTTTCCCTGTACATCATTATCACCATTATTGTTACCATCACCATTACCACTTAATATAAAGGAATGGGTGGAATTTGAAGTGAAAGAAGGAAAAAGGGGAAGAATGACAGCAGAAATAGAGGAGAGGGAAGAGGTAGCAGTAGGAGGAGGAGAGGAGGAAGAAAGGCAGGAAGAGAGCAGGAGAAGATAAGAAGGAAGAGGAGAGGAGGAAGAGGAGTGAGAGAAGAGAGCAGCAGGAAAGGAGGAAGAGGATGGTCAGCAGAAGAGGAGTAGGAGGAGGAGGAGGAGTTGTGGGAGGAGGGGAAGGAAGAGAGAGAAAGAGAGAGGTCAGTAGGAGAAGGAGGAGCTGAAGGAAGGGGAGGAAAGAAGGAAGGGGTAGAAGGATGGGGAGGGAAGGGAGGCTGCTAAAAATCTTATGTGGACTGGAATGGGAATTTACACAAGCTGGAATTTGATCGGTCAAGGAATGATGAGACTTGGCATGCCGCCTGACCAGGTTATTAAAGCCCCTGGAATGTTTCTTGTCACGGACCAATACTGGGAATTTAACTGGACTCTGTAACGTAGGTAGGCATTGTAGGCGCTGAAATTGGGGTTAACTGGAAAATTGCCCCGGACTTTACTGTTGCTGGAATGTTCATCTGGGCGCATTATGTACAAAAATAAATAAATAAATAAATAAATGATAATAATGATGATAATGATAATGATAGATAAATATAATAGAGGGTCTTAAGTTGTTTTATGTGTTTCTGGTAACGAATGTTTATTTTGATTGATGTTAAAAATGAAAATCGGAATGAAAATGAAGAGAATTTTTATTTTTTTCTTATTTTATTTTATTTATTTATTTTATTTATTTATTCATTCATTTATTTATTTATTTATTTATTTATTTATTTATTTATTTATTTATTTATTTATTTATTTATTTATTTTATTTTTGTAGCGAAGATTTGTTTTGGTTCATGATGTTAAACAGGAAAATCGGTATAAATCAAATGTAGCTTTTTATCTCAATAACTGGAATGTTTATTTGTACTGTATGAAAAAAAAAATGAAGAATCTGAATTGTTTTACGTGTTTTGGTAAGTGATGTTTATTGTGGTTCATGAAAAAAATGGAAAATCTGACATTTTACTTTAATAATCGGAATTTTTATTTGTATTAATTAAACAAACGAGTAGATTTACATTTTTTATATATTTTCGTAATTGGAATGTTTATTTTGCTTCATTATGTAGAAAAAGGTCAATCTGTCTGGACTTCTGGATCCATAACATAAAATCCGAAAAGTCATCCTTTAATGCAATGATGACTGGAATGTCTTTTGTGGGGATTCATCGTGCACAAGGACAGTTTTACTTGCCTGGACTTTTTAGTGTTAATTTTAATGTTAAATTTGACTACTAATGTAAACACTAAAATTTCAGTTGCCTAGAAGTTACAGGTTTTACTTTGGCAGTGGCCGCAGTGTTCATCTAAATTCATTACATAAAGCTTTGAAAGACGTGTCGGGAAACTTGCATCTTTCTTGTTCTTCTTAATTTGTTCATTGTGAATAAAACTGAACATGGTAATGACTGTGAGGAAGCGAAGTTTAATGTTTCTTGGTTTTGAAAATGGAATGTTGATTTGGAATAATTATATGTATAAATATGTAATTACATTTATTATAATTATGCAAGGAAACGTGAAAAAAAAAAAATATATATATGAACTGGGAATCTGTAATAACTGCAACAATTTTGAAACAGGAATAACAGAAATAACTCGGAATCTTTAAGGACTAGAATAATTTGGAATCAGGAATCACTGGAACTTTAAATATCTTCTGTAGTAGAAATTTTTAAAAACACTGAATCGGAATCGAAGAAAAAAATAATAATAATAAATTCAGTCTTCCTTTCCTTTTTAAATCTGTAACGAGTAAAATCTCAAAATATCTCTAAATAAAATGAATAAAGACTGGGAAGACTGGGACTGAATGAGAATTAGTAACAAGTGGAGGATTTCATTGATCTACTTCCCGGCTTGGCTTCTTTTCTTGTCTCCTGGAATGCATTATAGAAGGTGACATTTGGACTCAACGCTAACTTCGGGAGTGTTTTGTTCCCCTTCTGGCTGCCTTCCACTCTGCTGGGGTGTCACCTCCTGTGCCGCGTTGTTTGCTGTGAGTGGCAGTTGTGGTTGTAGTAGTAGTATTGTTGTAGTAGTAGTAATAGGTGTAGTAATAGTAGTTGTTGTTCTGTTGTAGCTCTTGTCATTATTGTTGTTGTTAATGTTGTTGTTATTGTTATTGTTTTTAGTTTTTTAGTTGTAATTGTAGCTGTTGTTTTGAAGGTAATGTTTCAGAGAGAGAGAGAGAGAGAGAGAGAGACGTATACACACACACACACACACACACACACACACAAACAAACAAACAAACAAACAAACAAAACACACGTAACAGCAGCAGATCACAACCACACTAATACGCCCCACAAACTTTAACTCTACCACTCCCTTTGGTACAATATTCAAGTCCCCGGCGTGACCTTATTAGAGAAATGGAAACTGTAAGTGTGTATTTATCGTGGCTTGGTCTTAGAGGAAGGAAGGTGGGGAGGAGGAGGAGGAGGAAGAAGAAGAAGAAGAAGAAGAAGAAGAAGAAGAAGAAGAAGAGGAGGAGGGAAAGAATCAGGGTTGCTTCCTCACCGCCGCGCAAGTTTCCCCAGTGTTCATTCGTGAGGCGACCCATTTTTAAACGTGAAGGTCAACCCAAGTTTAGAAGGAAGGAAACTGAGTGTGGTGGTGGTGGTGGCGATGGTGGTGGTGGTGGTGGTGGTGGTGGTTGTGGTTGGGGTTCATTCTTGCTGTGTGTGTGGAATCTGATCCTGTTTCTGAGCGCGAGGAAGGAGGAGAAAGAAGATCGCAAGAAGCAGGAAGGAGGAAGGAAGAAGATTGGTTTTAATTAGTTCCTTCTGCTGTAGTGTCTGGTCTCGTTTAGCAGAAGCAGCGTGAATAGGGGGAGGGGTAAGGGAGACTTAATTGCTTGTTGCTGTGGAATCTGATGTCATTTAGCAGTAGCAGAAGTAGAAGTTTAAGATGGAAGTTTACATATAGCAGTGAGGAAGTTATTTTCTTAGTGTTTTAATTTGGAATCTGATGTCATTTAACAGTAGCAGAAGCAGGGGGAGGGAAGTTCTTTTCGTAATGCTGTTGTAATTTGAAGCAGATCTTATTTAGCAGTAGCAGGGAGCAGGAAGCAAAAGGAGGCCCACTTGTAACAGAAGTAGGGAATGTCTTTTCTTCAGTGTTATTGTCTTGGAATTATATTAAATTGAACAGCAACAGGGACATGAAGTAAGGAAGTTCATATATAGCAGGAGGGAAGTTACCCTTCAATTTATTCATATTTTGGAATCATCTAATTGAACAGCAACATAACCATGAAGTTAGGAAGTACTGTTCACTATAGCAGGAGGAGGGACGCTCTTATTTTTCAATTTATTCAAGTCTTGTTATTACATCTAATTGAACACCAACAGAAATAAAAAATAAAAAAAAAGTAAGGAGATTCAAATACAAAAGAAGCATAAAACTAATCATTTAAAGTTTACTCTGCTGTGGAGTCAAATGTAGAATCAGCAGGAGCAAGAAGACACACAGCAGTGAAGAATAAAGATACCAGAAGGAAGGAAGGAAGGAAGGAAGGTAGGTAGGTGAATTCAGTAGAAGGAAGACAAGTGTTTTCATTCATTCCTGCTATCTGTGGGATCTCTCATTCAACAGTAGCAGAGAGGAGGTGGTTCATGTGCAGCAGAAGGATAGGGGGGGGAGGGGAGGGGGTGGTTCTCTCTAGTTCGTTCCTGGAATCCAATCCCATCCAGCAGCAGCGGGAAGGAAGGAAGGAAGGAAGGAAAAGGTTCGGGTGTCGCAGAAGGGATGAGGTGGTTTCTTTTCGTTCTCTTGATTCCCTCGTGCTTTGTCGTATTGCTCTCTTGTTGCGGCGTGTTGTATCAGTCAGCCAGTCAGCAGGTTTGTAGGTCAGTTAGTCAGTCAGTCAGTCAGTCAGTCAGTCAGTCAGTTAAGTTAGTCCATCTTTCAATCAATCAAATCATCCGTTTCAGTCAGTCCGTGAGTGAATAAGTCAATCAACCAGTCAGTCCATCGTAAGATAACTAAACAAATAAACAGAAAATATGTAAGATCAGATAAATAAGGTCAGTAAATACGATAGTGAATAATTATAGGGACAAGTGAAATTGAATAGATAATCACATACATAGAGAAATACATACATAAATCAAAATACAAGTTAGAAAATAAAAACAAATAACAAATAAGATGGAGTAATATATAGAAAGAAGGCAAATTAAATAAACACAAAGGTAAACAAATCAGACAGATAACAAATGACACCAAATGGAAGATAATGTCACCACTAATTAATACACGTTTGGCAAACAGGAAAGACAAATAGATAACACCACATTAGAGATACAATACCACCATCAGTTAACACACCGTACACAAACAAATAAAGACACGTAAACAACACACCACCACCACCACCACCACCACCACCACCACCTACTTAACACCACCACTACCAATCACACCATTACAACACCAAACAAGAGATAACATCCTCTAACCCCCCCCCACACACACACACGCCATCACTATCACCACCATCAACACCATCACCATCACCAATTAATCAAGTAACACTCACCACCAATTACACCAATACCTTTATCTTTTTTACCTTTGGCTTTACCTGAGCTGCGTACCGCCACACCTGCGCCACCACGTACTGCCTCAGCCACGTGCGCGTCCTCTCCTTGATTACCTTGGGGCTTGTGAGTCACACCTGAGTACACTGCATCGCTTATTCCATTAGCGAGGCGACTGCCAGGTGTGAGGACCCGAGGAGGAGGGGACGAGGGGAAGGAGGAGGAGGAGGCCCCGCACCATGCCTCACTCTTCAGAATGTTAACTGTTGTTTATGAAGACTGGGAGGAGGAAGAGGAGGAGCTAGTAGTGGTGGTGGTAGTGGTGGTGGTGGTGGTGGTAGACTTGGAAGATGGAGAGGAGTTAAGAGGTGAAATGGAGATGGAAGGAGCGGCCTCTGTCTCTACTCACATCCGTACCAAGAGGAGGAGGAGGAGGAGGAGGAGGAGGTGGTGGTGGTGGTGGTGGTGGTGGTGGTAGTGTTGGTGGTGGTACAGAATGATAAAAAGTACATACTAAATATATATACAACGTTTTAATACTTCCGCATCTCCCTCCCTCCCTCCTCCTCCTCCTCCTCCTCCTCCTCCTCCTCCTCCTCCTCCTCCTCCTCCTCCTCCTCCTCCTCCTCCTCCTCCTCCTTTACTAATCTACATGCAAACAGTTGAAGAAATTCTCTCTCTCTCTCTCTCTCTCTCTCTCTCTCTCTCTCTCTCTCTCTCTCTCTCTCTCTCTCTCTCTCTCTCTCTCTCTCTCTCTCTCTCTCTCTCTCTCTCTCTCTCTCTCTCTCACACACACACACACACACACACACACACACACACACACACACACACACACACACACACACACACACACACACACACACACACACACACACACACACTCATTTCAATGCATGTATTTTTGTTTGTTTTGTTTACTCGTTTAATATTTACACGGACGCCTCAAATGCTTATTAAAGTTGCGAGAAGTGGAAGGCGAAGGGAGAAGCTGCTGAGGCCAAACTGCGCACACTGTAAAGGGGGAGGGAAGGGGGGGAAGGAGTTGTGCGCGAGGAAGCTTTGCAGGCGCGCTATCTACGGGGCAAGAAAGGGTAATAGTAATAGGTGGTAAGGAATGGTAGGACAGAGGTTAAGGGATTGGCTGTGGTTAGTAATGGAGAGGAAAATTTTAATGTTTGGTTGTTAAGGAAGAGGAAGGTGAAGGAGAGGAGGAGGAGAAGGAGTTTGGTTGTTAAAGAAGAGGAAGGTGAAGGAGAGGAGAAGGAGGAGGTTATATCTATGTTAGTTGTGTTTAGTGTTGAATGGTTGTTTTCTTCACGGCTGTATGGGTGGGGGAGGGAAATAAAGTTGCCATATTTGTGGTTTGGGATTTGTAATTACTTGTATTTTTTTTTAGTTTTGTGTGTGTGTGTGTGTGTGTGTGTGTGTGTGTGTGTGTGTGTGTGTGTGTGTGTGTGTGTGTGTGTGTGTGTGTGTGTGTGTGTTAACAGCTGTGTGAAAAAAAAAATGCCCTGTTTATCATTTGTAGTTGTAGCTATGTAATGATTTATTTTACAAGTGTACGAAATAAATAAATAAATAAATAAAATAGTCGCATTTAATATTAAGTAGTGTTTGTAGTGATTTATATTTAAATTTCTGATATTTTCTTTCACAGCTGTACGAATAAAGTTGTCATATTAAGCAGCATTTGTAGTTTGTTGTATTAAAAGTCGCGATGGTTTCTTTCACGGCTGTCAAAAAGATCTCGCATTTAATATTATGCATTATTTGTAGTTATTTATATTTGCAGTGCTGATATTTTCGTTCATAACTGCAAAAACGAGGTCTTACACTCAATTAAATAGTATTTGTTGTTATTTTTATTTAGAAGCAAGTATTTCTTTTCTCAGTTGTAAAGAAAAAAAAAAAAAACACGTGGTAATGAATGATGAGAGCGGGAATTTAGCAGCAAAAGGAATTATGAGGCTTGAAATCAGACAGAAATAGGAATTAGTAGTTTTGGAAGCCCTGGGGGGGAGTAGGAATTATTACGACTGGAATCTAATTGGAATAGGAATTATCTGGAATGGTGTCTGCCTGGACTGCGAGTGGAGCAAACTGGAATTTTACAGGAGGATGAAAGCCCTGATGGATGCCGGGGGTGGGGGATGCAGGTGGGGGCGCTGGTCTGCTGTGCGCGGCTCCCTCCCTGCTGCGGCTCCTCATCTTACACTGAACTGTTTCCTGTACAGCGCCTTTTAAATTTAACCTAAACTATCTTGACCTAGAATAACTTAACTTAACCTCGTATAGAGCGATATAACCTCAGCTAACCTTAATTCTTACTTTTTTTCGCATCTCGTCACCTTGTCTCCCTTTGGTTCCATCTTGACTGTGTATGTCTCCTCAAATCTTTACGTCACCAGGTAGCGAGCTTTGAACACCCTACTTTTCAACACCTTCACTGCTCCTCGGCACACCTTACCGTAATTACGAGCTACTCTGGGATATCTTGTTCTAATCTACAGCCAACTCCTAACGTTGTACCGGCCAGAAATTGCAATATTTTATTTATTTATTTATTTATATATTTTTTTATTCAATTTTTTTGCTTATAAACAATCCATTCATTGCTCCTGGTGGTTTGAACTGTTGCATGTCGCAGTGAAAGGGTTAATTTCTTTACCCTTTTATTTATTTATATCCCACCCAGAGTAAACCTCGCTAAGCTTTGTCCTGATAACTACACCTCCTTTGCTGTTTCCCTAATAACACACCAATTACCAAACTTAAATACGTGACTTATTGCCCCTATCTAAATTACTAACACCTCTTTATTGCTCTGGATTACTAAAGCACCTGTCTTCATATTATTGCTCCAGCTACATAACGAGCCCAAAGGAAACAGTATACACCCCCTTTCTCCTTTAGTATAGCTCCTTATTGCCCTATCTGAACCTTGAGGAACGAGTCAGCACCTCCCTTGTTATAACCCCTTACTCAACTTAAATACCTGGCTAACACTTCACGGGCGGCGGACAAGTGAGCAGGTGAGGCGGCCAGGCCAGGTGTGTCGTGTCACCTGCCTTCCTCCACGCCTCACACACACACACACACACACACACACACCACACCTTTCCACTTTCAAGTACTCAAACCGCTATCTGAACCGCCCACAAGAACCATACCCCCTCCCCCTGTACCACCTCCTCCCAACCGGCATCCTGAACCACCTCCAGAACCCCCCAGAACCGCAATCACGAACCGCCCCATCGAATCCGTCCACCCTGAACCGAACCCCCGAACCGCTTTCTTTGAACCACACCCGAACCGCCCCTAGAACCACATCCACCATCTGCCCCCACCCCTCCCGAACCTCCTCACCCCCTTCATGCCGGAGCCGGAAGACGGTCAACCAACCAACCAGGAAGAGAGAGAGAGAGAGAGAGAGAGAGAGAGAGAGAGAGAGAGAGAGAGAGAGAGAGAGAGAGGTTAAATAAGTTCACAGCCGCTATTTCCACACCGTGAAGAGAAGAAGAAAGGGTAATTAGAAAAAAAAGATTGGAGAGATGTAGAGGAGGAGGAAAAGAGGAGAATGAAGAAGAGGAGGAGGAAAGATTGGAGAGATATAAAGGAAGAGGAAGAAAAAAATATTGGAGAAGACGTAGAGGAAGAGGAAGAGTGGAGAAGAAAAATGAGAAATAGGAACGATTGGGAAGAGGAAAAGAGAAGAAGGAAGACAGACGAAAGGATAAAAAAAAAAGGGAGAAAACTATAATCGAAATAATACGCAAAGAATGAGAGATAAAGAAAAAAAAGATAAAAAGGAAAAGTTGATAAGAAAGAATAGGAAGCAGAAAGGAGTCAAGAAGAAAAAAAAGAGACAAAAAAAAATCATAATCGAAATCAGAATGAAAGATGAAAAAAAAGATTGAAGTAAAAAAAAATAACATAAATAAATAAAGAATTGAAAAGCGAGACGATGTTGCAATCAGAAGTGGTAATGGCTGACCGCAATAAACATCCCACAATGCCTCGTAATCCTTCACCACAATCGACACTTGAATCACTAACGCTGTTTGTCCAAGTGCTGTTCAGGCCGCGCCAATGTACACAACACGGGATTTTGTGTACCCTTTATTTTTTCTTCTTTTTTTACCCCTTTTTTTTTTCCTTCCCTTCTCTCTCCTCTCTCTTCCCCCCCCTCTCTCTCTCTCTCACTCCTTTTTTTAATATTTTTCTTTTTTTTTCTTTTTATACGGATTTATCTTACGCACCGGTGGTTTTGCGCAGCTGCTTTTATTTATTTTTTATTTATTTATTTTGTTTTTGTTTGTCCGTGTGTGTGTTTTTACGTAATTTATCTCAGACAAGTTTTTTTTTTTCCTTCGTTTTGCCCAGTGATTGTGTGTGCGTGAGAGAGAGAGAGAGAGAGAGAGAGAGAGAGAGAGAGAGAGAGAGAGAGAGAGAGAGAGAGAGATACAAAATTCGCTTTCTTACTTATATTTTTACTTATTTTTTAGGGTTAGGTAAAGCTAGATTAAGTATATCCTTGAACGTGTGTGTGTGTGTGTGTGTGTGTGTGTGTGTGTGTGTGTGTGTGTGTGTGTGTGTGTGTGTGTGTGTGTGTGTGTGTGTTTCGTTGGTATGACGTCACACGCAGCCGCCCATCAACGCTCAACGCTCCACGCCCCGGATCCCAGCTCTTCGTGATCGAGGGGCGGCGTCACGCTCCCCACGGCGCCCCTCAACACCGCGCCGCCCCTGTGCGTCTTAATTGTCCCTTGCTTCCTCCTTAAGACGTGCCCGCCATCTTGAGAGAGAGAGAGAGAGAGAGAGAGTTGGCAGTTCGTGTTTGAGTGCGAATTATCTGATAAGGTTATGTCAGGTTAGGTTAGGTTAGGTGAGTTTGGGTGTGCTTTTAGTTAGGTTCGTTAAATTAGGTTAGTTTAGGTTTGCTCTTTTTCCTCCCCTCTCCTCTTTTCTCTTCTCTTCTCTTCTCTTCTCTTCTCTTATCGTTTCCTTTCCATTCCGTTCCTTGGATTAGGTTAGGATTGCGTTAAGGTATATTAGGTTAGGTTAGGGTATCACAGACAGCAGAATACTATTAATACGCTCTAGAGTCGTCCCCTAACACGCCCAGCAGCTCGTCCCGTGGTGGGTTGGTGGCGCAGGAGACAGGTAAAGGTGAGGTGCGGGGTGTTTTAAAGTGCCGTAAGTGCGGGGAGGATTGAGTCACGTTAAGTACCACATGGATGCAGTCACGTGAGGTGGATGCAGTCACGTCTTCCTAGTATTTCGTGGGAGGAAGGAAAAAAAGGTGAGATTGTTTCGTATCGTCACAGTTTGCCCTATTCAGAGTAAGAGTGGTCCGAAATTCGTCTAGACTTTTTAGAAATTGAAGAAAATGAATCGCATAATAAATATAAATTGTAAAATGAGTTGAAAATAACAAACTGTCACCCTTTTTTTTTTATTTTTTATTGATTTCCGGGAATGTAGAAGAAATTTTTTTTATGAAGGTGCACTAGTACAAAAAAAAAAAAATCAAGTACAAGTAATTTAAAAGTTGTTGATGATCATAGGAAATATTACTTATGAATAAAAAAAAAAAAAGTTTTGGTACGATAGGGAAAGGCGAAAAAATAACAAAAGTAGAACTGGAGCAAAAAAAAAAAAAAAAAAAAATGAATAAATAAATAAATAAATAACGGTCCTGTATTCTGCTGACAGTTGCATTACAAAAGTTGAACAGATGAACCCTAATGAGATGGAAGGACTGCAGGTGAAGCAAGTCCCACAACACAGCACGGCGGAATGTAGTGGGGTAGGTTCCTCGATCTCTCCTCGCTTACTACAAGGAAAATAAGTGAAAATATTTGTAATTCATAGATAAGTAATTGTTAGTGGAGAAAATTAATGACCAATGAATACCTGGCAGGAAAGTTTTCACGTATTACTTAATGGTTTGTGAGGGAAAATGATCAGGTGAAGCCAAACCACAGAGTGACGAAGAGTGATAAGTACTGCTAATAATGATTAAATTACAGGTTTCATGAGTGTCTTGTGGAGGGGGAGGGGAGGAAACACACACACACACACACACACACACACACACACACACACACACACACACACACACACACACACACACACACACACACACACACAAGCGTAATTATGTATTTTTTTTCTCTCTCATTGAACGTGTACTAATGTATTAATAAAAGTTTTGCGCAAGTTCATAATATAAGTTGAATTTTTTTTTTCCCCAATTTTAAGTCATGTACATATTTTTATTTTATTTATTTATTTATTTATTTATCTATTTTATTTTCTCCCGGAGGCGCCAAAATGGACAAGCGTTAAGGATGTTGACGAAGATTTAACACCTGTAGCCTTTGGAACTCACCTGTGTGTGTGTGTGTGTGTGTGTGTGTGTGTGTGTGTGTGTGTGTGGTAGCAAAGGGGCGGTGATTGACACGGAGGAGCAGGATACGAGTAGGAAAAGAGATAGTGGATGCGCCCCCCCTGCCAATAATAGTGGTGATGATGGTGATGGTATTTATAATGATGATAGTGGTGGTGCTGCTGGTGGTGATAATGGTGTGGTTTTGCTCGTTTTCTTTCTTTTTTTTTCCCCGTTTTCTTTTGTGTTATTTTTCCCTTTCGTTATCAGTCGTTGTCTTCGTCTTGCTTTTTTTTTTCTTCGTCTTCTATTATTATTATTATTATTATTATTGTTATTGTTATTATTATTATTATTATTATTATTATTATTATTATTATTATTATTATTATTATTATTATTATTATTATTATTATTATTAAAACCACTAACTCATTACTACTACTACCACCACCACCACCACCACCACCACCACCACCACCTGGAGGAGAGGATACAAAACCAGAGAAGTGAGTTAAAATGCAATTATAGAAAATTTACGACACTAGAAATTCCTACGCGTTCCTCCTCCTCCTCCTCCCTCTCCTCCTCCTCCTCCTCCTCCTCCTCCTCCTCCTCCTCCTCCTCTCCTCCTCCTCCTCCTCTTGAGATAAATTTATTCCTCTTTCTTATTCGTAACGCAGTTTGGATGTAAAGATAATAGTAATAGTAAATAGTAAACAGTAGTAGGAATTGTAATGATGATAATAGTTGTGGTAGTTAAAGAATATTAATAATTGGTAGATAGACTGATAGAAAGACATAGATAGATAGATAGGTTGGTGGATTGATAGGAAAAAAAAAAGATAGAGAACATTTTGACAGTAAATATAAAAGTACAAAAAAAATGATAATATTAAAGAAAAAGATAGAAAATTAGATTAACAAAAAAAAGAAAAAAAAATAGAAGGAAAAAAAATAGTTATCAATACATTAAAAAAGAGAAAAACGAAAGAGACAGAGAGGAAGAGAGAAATAAAAACACCAGATTAGATTATGGAGAGCAGCGCGGCGGTGACAGGCGTAATGAAGACCTAATGGCTCACAGACAGTTAGTGACGCCCCCTGCCTAACTGCCGTCACCTGGTTGGGATGTTTGTTGTCGCGTGGTAGTTAAGACGTCACGGAGGAAGAGGAATGACAACAACAACAACAACAATTACTACTAGTCCTACTACTAATAATAATACTAATACTATCGAATCGACAATAGTAATTACGTAGTTTGTTAATGAGTGATGGTAATGGAGAGAGATTAAGAAAGACTATTACTTCTACTACTACTACTACTACTCAGATAAGCAATGGTAGATTTAAATAGTCGTTAGTGTTTGTGGTAGTGATGGTAATGATTGTAATGGTTGTTAACGGCAGTGATTGTGGTAGAAGGATCAAACCAGTAATAGTAGTAGTTAACAGATAGTAATGGTTGTTAGTAGTGGTGGTAGTAGTAGATGTTATTGTGGAGATCATGGTTGTAATAATAGTTGTTAGGAGATAGACAGTGATGGTGTCTGGAAAAAGCTGTAGAATCTGTTAGTGGTTGTGATTGTTGCTGTGATAAGTAGTAATAGTAGTAGTAGTAGTAGTAGTAGTTTTGCTTGTTAGTGGTCTTAATAGTGGTAGTTGCATTATGGTATAGTGAACATCGTGGTGGAGGTCCCTTTAAACATCTGTCCTGCATCATGTTGGTAGTACTGTTGAGAGAGAGAGAGAGAGAGAGAGAGAGAGAGAGAGAGAGAGAGAGAGAGAGAGAGAGAGAGAGAGAGAGAGAGAGAGAGAGAGAGAGAGAGAGTACTCCCCTCTTTTCTCTCTTCCAGGGCCGTGATATGGTGTGTGTACCTCTATATTTAGCTTGGGTACTGTGCTGGCCCCGCTTGTGTTCTTATTGATCTCCCCTCTCTCTCTCTCTCTCTCTCTCTCTCTCTCTCTCTCTCTCTCTCTCTCTCTCTCTCTCTCTCTCTCTCTCTCTCTCTGAGCCGCGCGCGCGTTTAGCCGACAACCTTACCTTCCCTCCTCTCCTCTCCTCTCTTTTTCACACACACACACACACACACACACACACACACACACACACACACACACTCACACACACACACACACACACACACACACACACACACCATGATGCACACGACGTTCCTGCAAGTGTGAGTGTGTGTTATTTATATCATCATGTGTGTGTGTGTGTGTGTGCGTGTGCGTGTGTGTGTGCGTGCAAGTGAGGCGAGTAGAAGCGTGTGAACATGTGTGGAATATGTTTTGGTGCAGCGTAGTGTGTGTATGTGTGTGTGTGTGTGTGTGTGTGTGTGTGTGTGTGTGTGTGTGTCGCGCGCGCGGTCGGAGAGGGAAAGAGAGAGAGCGAGAGTGAGAGGTAGAGAGGGAGGAGAGACGGGAGTGCGCATGCGTAGCTGTGTGTACGTGCGTGCGTGGGCGGAGGTGGGCGTGTTTATAGTGGATGCGGGTTTGGGTGGGTAGGTGGAGGGGCGTGGAGTGGCTAGGTGGACGAGGGGGGTGGAGGGGTGAGGCGGTGGGGGTGCTAGCTGAGGAAAACATCGTATAGAAATGTAGACTGGAAGAGCACGTGATTCTCTCTCTCTCTCTCTCTCTCTCTCTCTCTCTCTCTCTCTCTCTCTCTCTCTCTCTCTCTCTCTCTCTCTCTCTCTCTCTCGTACCCGCCTCGTACTTGTATTAGCGCACATATTGATTCCGTATGCGTACGTACACGGATTTGAACACACACACACACACACACACACACACACACACACACACACACACACACACGAGAGGTCATTTAAATAAGAATCTTCACTATGATATGATTTTTTCTTTTCCCTTTCTTTCTTAATCTGTTGCTGTTTTCTTTTGATCTTTATATTTTTTTCGTCTTATTTCATTCCTTCATTTTTTTTTTTTTTTACATTCCTATGTGTGTGTGTGTGTGTGTGTGTGTGTGTGTGTGTGTGTGTGTGTGTGTGTGTGTGTGTGTGTGTTGTCCCGCCGCCGCTACATACATACATACATACATACATACATACATAAATCCTCGCCAAACTGTTAGTAATAAGTAATACCTCGCTCACCTCCCGCTGTCACTGAATAAATAAATAAAAAGTGTTTCATTTCAAATCACCCGAATACCACCACCACCACCACCACCACCGCCGTGTTTGTTTACATTCGCCACGTGGTCAGTGTTTACCCGATCAGCTGATTTGTGTTGACATCATTATACGGGGGTTGACACGACTGTATCTCCTCCTCACCCCCACCTCCGCCGCCTCTGGAATTGACTGTATTTCTTCTTCTTCTTCTTCTTCTTCTTCTTCTTCTTCTTCTTCTTCTTCTTCTTCTTCTTCTTCTTCTTCTTCTTCTTCTTCTTCTTCTTCTTCTTCTTCTTCTTCTTCTTCTTCTTCTTCTTCTTCTTCTTCTTCTTCTTCTTCTTCTTCTTCTTCTTCTTCTTCTTCTTCTGTTCCTCTCATATTTCACACTCTCGCCTCTCCTGTCTCTCATTACCCACCTTGCCTTTCTTCATTCCTCCAAACTCACTCGCTCACTCACTCACACATCCACCCACGTTCTCATCCCGCTCCTCACACCTTCCCCTCCCTGCTTTGCTTCCTTTCATCCTTCCTTCTACAGGCCTTCCTTCCTTGCTTCATCTTCCCTGCCCCTCATTCCCTGCCATAAAAACTCTCATTTCTCCATACCTCCCTTCCTTATCCCTTACTAATTCTCCTTGCGTTACTTCATCTACACCGTTTTCTCTGCCTCATACACACACACACACACACACACACACACACACACACACACACACACACACACACACACACACACACACACACACACACACACACACACACAACGTAAAATTGTGTCTGATATTAAAAGATAAAAAGAAAAGTGTTGGTTTGTGTTTTGTTTATAAGTTGTTGTGTTCGTTTCCATGATGCTGTGTGTGTGTGTGTGTGTGTGTGTGTGTGTGTGTGTGTGTGTGTGTGTGTGTGTGTGTGTGTGTGTGTGTGTGTGCTGAAGGCTGGGAAAGAAATAGTAGTTCATTAGTTTAAAAAAATATCTATATATATAAAATAAAAAAAGATAAATAAAATCACGCAATGGAATTATATTGTTGGGGAAAAAAATAATTTACTGTTAATCACTTTGTTTTTCTTTCTTTAATTTGTTTTATTATTATTATTATTATTATTATTATTATTATTATTATTATTATTATTATTATTATTATTTGTTCAATATGTATTTTGTTTACAATATTACGACATTTTTATAAACGGAGTACTAATCAGTCTCCTCCTCCTCCTCCTCCTCCTCCTCCTCCTCCTCCTCCTCCTCCTCCTCCTCCTCCTCCTCCTCCCATAGCTTCTTTTCTCCATTATCTCCTCGCCTCAGCCTCTCCGCTCTTCTTCCTTCCTTCCTCCTTCCCTTTCCTCCTTTTCCTCCCATTCCTTTCTTTCTCTCTCTCTCTCTCTCTCTCTCTCTCTCTCTCTCTCTCTCTCTCTCTCTCTCTCTCTCTCTCTCTCTCTCTCTCTCTCTTCCATCACATTTCCATCTTTGCTTCATATTTCTTCCTTCAATCTTTCCTCCATCGTTTCTTCCTCCTTTACCTTTGCCTCCTGTGTTGTCGCTTTTCTCTCTCTCTCTCTCTCTCTCTCTCTCTCTCTCTCTCTCTCTCTCTCTCTCTCTCTCTCTCTCTCTCTCTCTCTCTCTCTCTCTCTCTCTCATATCTTTCCTACTCTCCCTCTCTCACCCTCCACTCTCCCTTTCCTTCCCTACCTCCGCTCTCCCTTCCTCCCTGACCTACCCTCTCCCTCCGTCCTGCCGTCCCTGGTTCCCTATTCCACCCTTCTCTCCCTCGCTCTCTCTCCCTCACTCTCTCTCTCTCTCCCTCCCTGCTCTCTCTTTCCTCCCTCCTCCATCCTGCGTGAGCTTTCCCAAAACGCTGGAGCCACTACGCCGGTCTCTTCTACGCGCTCCTCCTCCTCCTCCTCCTCCTCCTCCTCCTCCTCCTCCTCCTCCTCCTCCTCCTCCTCCTCCTCCTCTCTTCGTACTCAGCCATTTCCTCTTTATCCTCCTGCTGGTCCCCTCCTCTCTCTCTCTCTCTCTCTCTCTCTCTCTCTCTCTCTCT
>NC_087161.1:25338522-25343522 GCF_035594125.1 Scylla paramamosain | reverse complement strand
CCTAAGTGTTTTTTTAATGATTACTACTACTACTACTACTACTACTACTACTACTACTACTACTACTACTACTACTACTACTACTACTACTACTACTACTACTACTACCTTTTCTCACGTTCTTCCCTCATAATATCCTCATAATATACTCTACATGCTTCTGTCCCTACCTCCTCCTCCTCCTCCTCCTCCTCCTCCTCCTCCTCCTCCTCCTCCTCCTCCTCCTCCTCCTCGTCGAGTGCGTTGTGCTAGTGACAAATATTAGCGGTCAGAAGTGTGGTGGGCAGCGGTTATGCAAATGTGTGGCGCTTTCATTGTGGACCTCTCTCTCTCTCTCTCTCTCTCTCTCTCTCTCTCTCTCTCTCTCTCTCTCTCTCTCTCTCTCTCTCTCTCTCTCTCTCTCTCTCTCTCTCTCTCTCTGTTCCTTTCGTGTTTTCTATCATTTTTTCTTTTTGCGTCTTATTTCCTTGGCGGTAGGTCTCTCTCTCTCTCTCTCTCTCTCTCTCTCTCTCTCTCTCTCTCTCTCTCTCTCTCTCTCTCTCTCTCTCTCTCTCTCTCTCTCTCTCTCTCTCTCTCTCTCTCTCTCTCTCTCTCTCTCTCTCTCTCTTGCCAGCATCCTTAAGCCACTCATCAGGAGGAACCTCACACCTCGGGCGGCGTCATAACCTTCTCTTGATCATCATTGATAGGGAAACACCGCCATCACTGCTTCGCTTGCTGCCTGTCCTGCCCTGCGCCTCTCACACCATCACCCCTGTCTCCTCTTTCCTCCTTTTCCTCTTGCTTTTTCCCTTCCTCTTTGTGACCTATTTGGCATAAGAGTAGCTAACTTTTTTTCTATTTTTTTTTCTTTTTCTTATCCATTGCATCATTCGTTTCTCTCATATCGTTATTCTTTCTTCGCCTTTCCTTTTTTTTTTTCTTGTCCTCTTTTCAGTTTCCTTTCTCGCCAATCTAACGTAACCTATTATAGTCAAGAGTATTTTTTTTTCTTTTTTTTTTATTTATCTTTGTCTTTTTTTTACCTTGCTGTCGTTCTTTTTTTCATCATATACCATTAGTTTTCCTCATTTTTCCCTTCATGTTCTTTCCTCTTTCCAATCTAACATAACCTAATATACTCAATACTGTTTATTTATTTATTTATTTATTTATTTATTTATTTATTTATTTATTTATTTATTTATTTAGTCTATCTTCTTCATTCCTTATGTTCGTATGCCATCTTCTTTCCCTTTCTCCATTTTCTTTCATTCTGTTTGTACCGTCACGCTTACAAACTTGCTGGCCTCGTCATTTTTTGGTAATTATTTTTTTTGGGGTGTTTTTCACTTCGATCAATTCTTCAGCACACCTGTTGGTATTGTTGTGGCTGTCATGTGTGATGTGGAAGTCGTCTGAAATTCACTTTAACTTAAATCCTTGTATGTGAGAATTAAGTATTTATTTATTTGTTTATTTATTTATTTATTTTTACGCTCGTTATGAAGGTGATAGATATTTTGTAATGCTCCTCGTTAATTAATAAAGGCGGTGATGTTTTGTTATGCTTCCCGTTAATGAAGGTGATGATAGTGTGTTACCACCCCCCTCTCTGTGTTTATGACGGTCACAAATGTATTACCCTTTGCTTTCATGAAGGTGACATTTTTTTTTTTTCACTCCTGTTTATAAAGATGGCGGTTATTTTGCTAATCTCTGAGAATATTTCCTTAAACTCTATTATTATGGCAGTGACGATTATTTTGACGCCTCGATCTTTGAGTCGCCACCAACCACCCCTACGTAGATGGCACTGTTCAGGTCACTACTCTGTGTGGTGGTGGCACAGGTGAGGCGCGTCTTGTCTTCTTCACCTGAGAGGAAATTAATGACGCTCGGGGTGAATTGTAATAGGATAATTTTTGTGCATTTATTAACTACCTAATTGTGTTAAACTGTTAATGTATTTTCCCGGATGGAGTCCAGCTATTAATCTTCCTTCTTTTAATACCGAGATGTCGCTTTTTCTTTAAATTTATGTTCTGAGAGAGAGAGAGAGAGAGAGAGAGAGAGAGAGAGAGAGAGAGAGAGAGAGAGAGAGAGAGAGACTTATTGACTGACTGATACTAATATTTCCTTATCTTTCCTCCCTCAGGTACAGCACGTGTAAGCTTTGTGGACTGCCTGGCGTGGAGGAGTGGAAGGGCGACATGTGGTGGAGCAGTGAGTGGGTGGATGTCATGGTGATGTGGAAGCATAAACAGTAAACACTAGATTGGAGGAGGAGGGGAAGAGGGAGGGAGAGGAGGAGGTGGAGTGTCAGTGAGGTGGAGTGAGAGGGAAAGTGGAGTTGGGATGGAGGGGTAGGTGGAGTGGGGATACCTGGAGGGAGGACAGTGGAATGTGTGTGTGTGTTATTATTACACACACACACACACACACACACACACACACACACACACACACACACACACACACACACACACACACACACACACACACACACACACACACACACTTAATTTTCCTTTCACTTTTTTTTATATACTTGAATTTCTTTGATGACTATATAAAGCAGTACAATTCCGTGACATAACGCGTTAATTGGACAGTTAGTGAGTAAGAATGGATTATTTTTGTTAGCTCACGTCCTTTGAGTTACGAATGGGTTTACATCGCTCAGAATTACGTCTCTTACTGTGTCCATTAAGAAAATTGTTTGTCTGAACGTAATATGTCTTAAAAACTATGCTTAGGTGAATAAACATGTCAAAATGGGGGGAAAATATGAGCAAAGAATATGTAAACAAAAAAAATACATATATCTGAAATGTGTATAGAATAAAGTAGTGTATCCTTATAGAAAAAAAGAATAAAATATACTTCTGGAAGAAAAAAATATCTAAAAGGAAAAGTATATTAGAAAAATGAAAACCTTATGAATAAATGAATAGGTTTATAAATTATGTACCTTTAAAAATATATGCCGGAAAAATAACAAGTGTATTAAAGAGAGAGAAAAAAAGTATAAAACAAGAATGAACTGTATTGCTAAAGAACGTGAAGGTGACTACTACTACTACTACTGCTACTACTACTACTACTACTACTACTACTACTACTACTACTACTACTACTACTACTACTACTACTACTACTGCTGCTGCTGCTGCTACTACTACTACTACTACTACTGCTACTACTACTACTACTACTACTACTACTACTACTACTACTACTACTACTACTACTACTACTACTACTACTACTACTTCTTTCAGTTAGTTTCGTAGAGCACTTTCTGAGCCACCCTGTCCCTGCCCTTCCCTTCCCTTCCCCTCCTCTTCCCTTCCCCTTCCGTTCATGCGGCGAACACACACACACACACACACACACACACACACACACACACACACATACACACAGTCCTTTCGCTTTCATTCCTCAGCTCCTCCCTTCAATCTTTTCTTACTTCTCTTCCCTCCCTTTTCCTTTCCTTCAATTCTATTTTTTTAATTTCCACCTTTTCCATCCACTCATTTTCTCATCCTCCCTCACCCTTCCCTTCCCTCTCCCTTCCCTCTCCCTCTCCCTTCCGTCACATACCTCCATCCTCTCCCTAGTTGCACAATCCAGTCCTTTTCTCATCCCTCTCCTCCCTTTCCCTTCTTGTTCCCTTTCCTTTCAATTCCCTTCCTCTTCGTTATAACGCAGTTTCTGGGTTATGTAAGTTGGTACTGCTGTGTTGTATTGCGTTAGGTAAGGTTAAGTTAAGTTAGGTTAGGTTGTGTTAGGTTAGGTAAGGTTAAGTTAGGTTAAGGTTAGATTAGAATGGAATACGTTAGGTTAAATAAGTGTTACTCCCCATTTTCTTTCACTAGTGTGTTGTCGTCCTCTCATTCATTCGTTCGTTCGTTCAGTCAGTCAGTCAGTGGTTCTTCAAATGCATCATTCAGTCAGTGTGTCAGTTATTTCATTAGTATTTCAGCGTGTCTTACATTCATTCAGGCAGTCAGTCAGTCAGCTTATCATTCATCCATTCAATCAGTCAGTCAGTCAGTCAGTCAGTCAGTCAGTCAGCTTATTCATTCATCCATTCAATCAGTCAGCCAGTCAGTCAGTCAGTCAGTAAGGCATTATTTCATTCATTCATCCATCCATTCATTCAGTCAAGGTGGTTTGCCTTTCTTTCATTCTTTCCTTTTTCTTTCGTTTTACAATTTATACCAACCACACAAGACAAAGGTGGTAGATCATTAAGAGAAAAGAAAAACTGTAATAAAAACTCTCTCTCTCTCTCTCTCTCTCTCTCTCTCTCTCTCTCTCTCTCTCTCTCTCTCTCTCTCTCTCTCTCTCTCTCTCTCTCTCTCTCTCTCTCTCTCTCTCTCTCCGCACCACCCTGTACGCACCCTGACAGGTAGCAACGGTAATATATGTTTCACCTGGCAGCGGTACCTCGATACAGGGTGAGGCAGAAACCTTGGTGCGCCCCCTTGCCACCAGAGAGAGAGAGAGAGAGAGAGAGAGAGAGAGAGAGAGAGAGAGAGAGCAGTGACAGACGAGAGAGGAGAGAAGAGGAGGAAGAGGAAGGAAGGAAGGAGAGCGAAAAGGCGTAGGTCGAGGGTAGAGAGAGAGATCCCTTCCCCCCTCTCTCTCTCTCTCTCTCTCTCTCTCTCTCTCTCTCTCTCTCTCTCTCTCTCTCTCTCTCTCTCTCTCTCTCTCTCTCTCGGCACTTCAGGGTAAAATAGTAAAGAGAAGTAGAATAGAGAGAGAGAGAGAGAGAGAGAGAGAGAGAGAGAGAGAGAGAGAGAGAGAGAGAGAAAGTTGGGGGTTTTGTAGTACACCAGCATGCCCGTTCTCTCTCTCTCTCTCTCTCTCTCTCTCTCTCTCTCTCTCTCTCTCTCTCTCTCTCTCTCTCTCTCTCTCTCTCTCTCTCTCTCTCTCTCTCTCTCTCTCTCTCTCTCTCTCTCGATCGGTGACAGCGGCGGCGGCGTGGTGGTGGTGGTGGTGGAGATTCT
>NC_087161.1:25326022-25333522 GCF_035594125.1 Scylla paramamosain | reverse complement strand
AGTACGTCTTGAAGTGGGTAGTGCAGATGGTGGTGGTGGTGGTAATAGTAGTAGTAGTGGAGGTTGTGGTGGTGGTGGTGGTGGTGGTGAGTACATGTGTGTGTGTGTGTGTGTGTGTGTGTGTGTGTGTGTGTGTGTAAATCAGATAAGTAAACAGGGAAAAAAAAAGTAAGGCAGTACATTTAAATAATATACTGATTTGTATTTGTGTGTGTGTGTGTGTGTGTGTGTGTGTGTGTGTGTGTGTGTGTGTGTGTGTGTGTGTGTGTGTGTGTGTGTGAGTACGATGTCATTTGTTGAGTTAGCGGAAAGTGTTAAATTAATGTGACAATAATAATAACGCGTTGTTGATTGTTGTTATTGTTATTTTTTTCTCTTTTATTTATATTATAGACTCAATACGGACTTGTTTCATTCAGGACTTAACTACTACTACTACGAGAGAGAGAGAGAGAGAGAGAGAGAGAGAGAGAGAGAGAGAGAGAGACGTTTGCATAAAGAAATCTATGTATACTGATTCTCTCTCTCTCTCTCTCTCTCTCTCTCTCTCTCTCTCTCTCTCTCTCTCTCTCTCTCTCTCTCTCTCTCTCTCTCTCTCTCTCTCTCTCTCTCTCTCTCTCTCTCTCTCTCTCTCTCTCTCTCTCTCTCTCCCTCCCTCCCTCCCTCCCCTCATGAGCAGCCAAACATCGAACCATTCCCTCCTCCCCACTTCACCTCACTCCCTCTCCCTCTCTCCCTCTCTCCCTCTCCCTCTCTCTGCTATCCATCTTCATCTATTCCTTAACAAGTGCAGTACCATGATGGGCTCTTCTTACCTTGAATCTGTAACCTACTCCTGTCCATCACCTGCAGGAGGAAGAGGAGGAGGAGGAAGGTCCGATTGAGAAAGAAAAATATGATAAAGGAAAGGAAAGGAAGGAAGAGGGAAAAATAGGGAAAAAAAGGTGGAAAGTAAGGAAGATTGATAGAAAGGGTTAGGTTAGGTTAAAGATAGAAAGGTACCGTGTATACGTAGAGAGAGAGAGAGAGAGAGAGAGAGAGAGAGAGAGAGAGAGAGAGAGAGAGAGAGAGAGATTGGATAGAAATTTTCCGCTCTCTCTCTCTCTCTCTCTCTCTCTCTCTCTCTCTCTCTCTCTCTCTCTCTCTCTCTCTCTCTCTCTCTCTCTCTCTCATACAAGGGCGTGTATTATTCGTCCAATCATATGGTAGAACGCATTTGATTTCCACACACACACACACACACACACACACACACACACACACACACACACACACACACACACACACACACACACACACACACCAAAACAAAAACAAAAAAAATGAAAACCAAATCAAACCAAACTACTTTACATACACACATTCTCTCTCTCTCTCTCTCTCTCTCTCTCTCTCTCTCTCTCTCTCTCTCTCTCTCTCTCTCTCTCTCTCTCTCTCTCTCTCTCTCTCTCTCTGCCCGTGGAATTGAATGTTGTGGGAGAAGTGGCTAAAAATTTCCATATAAATAAAACAGACATTCTTGGCGGGCCGCGGGTGTGCCCAGGTGAGGCGTAATGGATCCACCTGATGTATTTCCCCCATTTGTTATTTTATTTATAGGCAGCGGCGTGGTGGTGGTGGTGGTGGTGGTGGTGGTGGTAGTAATAGTAGTAGAAGTAGTAGTAGGAGGAGGAGGAGGAGGAGAAGATGATTGATAGCAAAACTTGTATTAGTGTTTAAAAAATAGTAGTAATAGTAGCACCAGTAATAGTAGCAGCAGTACCAGTAGTAGTACTAGTAGTAGTAGTAGTAGTAGTAGTAGTAGTAGTAAAAATAAGAGTTGAAAAAGTGGTGGGTGGTGATGAAACAGCAAAGTAGCAGTAGCAGTATCATCATCATCAGCAGGAGCATTAGGAGGAGCGGCAGAAGAAGGAGCAGGAGAGAGAGAGAGAGGAGAGAAAGAGAAGCAGCAGGGGAAGCAGGAGCAGCAGTAGCAGGAGGCGGCGGTGGAGGGCGGCGTTGTTCAGGCAGCAACATTTAAGATGATAAATGCGATCGTCATTTGTTCATTTTTTGGGTGGATGAATGGATGGGCGAGCTACTTACTTGTTTGTACCTGATGGATGAATGATGAGTGTGTGTGTGTGTGTGTGTGTGTGTGTGTGTGTGTGTGTGTGTACTGGTATCGTTTTTCATCCCTTTTTTGTCTCTCAATATAATTAAATCTTGATACGTATATTTACTAGTTCTCTCTCTCTCTCTCTCTCTCTCTCTCTCTCTCTCTCTCTCTCTCTCTCTCTCTCTCTCTCTCTCTCTCTCTCTCTCTCTCTCTCTCTGCTTCCTCATCTATCCTGTGTTCTTTTCCTACTATGTTACTCGATCTGTTTTTTTTTTTTTTATTTTCTGTCTTCTCTTCGTCCTGCTTCGGTATCAGTGTTTGTCTCTTTCCTCACGTTCTTCTCTCTCCTCTTTTCTTTCCTTCTTCCTCTTCTTCCTTCCTTCCTTCCTTCCTTCCTTCCTTCCTTCTTTTCTTTCTTTTCTTCTTCTGTTCACTTTTCTGCATATGTGTTAGTCATTTCATCTCTCTCTCTCTCTCTCTCTCTCTCTCTCTCTCTCTCTCTCTCTCTCTCTCTCTCTCTCTCTCTCTCTCTCTCTCTCTCTCTCTCTAAGTTCAGACATAATAATGATGATGATGAATACTTGATGCCTGAACGTGTGTGTGTGTGTGTGTGTGTGTGTGTGTGTACGTATATGTTGTCTTAACTTTTGTTTGTTCGTAAGACTCTCTCTCTCTCTCTCTCTCTCTCTCTCTCTCTCTCTCTCTCTCTCTCTCTCGCTCTCTCTCTCTACCAGGGTGCGTTAAAGATATACGAGTATTATGCTTGTTGCAGTTATCGTACCGCAGAGAGAGAGAGAGAGAGAGAGAGAGAGAGAGAGAGAGAGAGAGAGAGAGAGAGTAGTGGTGTTGGCGCACGGAGCTGCCAGACGCCACCATCATCACTACAATCTCTCTCTCTCTCTCTCTCTCTCTCTCTCTCTCTCTCTCTCTCTCTCTCTCTCTCTCTCTCTCTCATTTATCTGGATTGTGGAACGCTTCATGTGGATGGCTTTGTTGTCCACACACACACACACACACACACACACACACACACACACACACACACACACACACACACACACACACACACACACACACACACAAGGTCAACCTACCATAGTTTTTAGCCTACACGCTCCTCCCCTCTCCTCTTTCCCCTCTCTTTCCCCTCTCTTTCCCTCTCTTCCCCTCTCCCTTTTCGCATCATATCATCCTCATCCTCTCCCCCTTTTTCCTTCTTTCATCCTCAAGGTGTTCTGTATTTTTTTCCCTCTTCCTTATTCCTCCTCTTCTCTTCTTCCCTCTCTTTTTCCTTTATGTTTTCCTCATTTTCTTCATTGTTTCTAATATTTTCTTTTGTTTTTTTTCCCCGTTTTTCTCTGATTTCCTTGTTTTCCCTCCCTTATTGTGTATTTTCATCTTTTTCCTCTTTCTTACCTTATCTTCCCTTCTTTTCCGTTTTTCTTCCTGATATGTTTTTCTCTCCTCCTCTCGTTTCCCTTTTCCTCTTTTCCTGATATTGTTTCTTTAACTCCTCCTTCCCTCTCTTCTGTCTTCCTCTTTTCCTCTCCTTCCTGACACCGTATCTTTTTCCTCCTTCTTTCTCTTCTCTTTCCCTTTCTCCTTTTCTTTTTTTTTCCTTATCTGTCTCGTGCTTTCTTTTTCTCCCCCTTCTTCCTTCTCGTCTTCCTTCTCTTCCTTTTCATTCTCTTCCTGATATCGTTTCTTTTCCTCTTCTCTTTGTTCCTCTTCTTCCTTTTCTTCCTCTGTTCATTTTTTCGTTTTTTTCCTTCCATCTTTATTAATTTTCTCTGTATTCCTCGCTTTCTCTCCTGTTCTCCCTTAATCCACCTTTTGCTCTTTCCTTACTTCATCTTCACCTCTTTTACCCTCTTCTTCTCCCTTTATTTCCTTCCCTTCGCCTTTAATAATTCTCTCTCTCTCTCTCTCTCTCTCTCTCTCTCTCTCTCTCTCTCTCTCTCTCTCTCTCTCTCTCTCTCTCTCTCTCTCTCTCTCTCTCTCTCATATGCCTTTTTAAGTCCAAAATTGGTTTGAAAAAAAGTTTGAGAGAGAGAGAGAGAGAGAGAGAGAGAGAGAGAGAGAGAGAGAGAGAGAGAGATGCGTATTATTATTATTATTAGTAGTAGTAGTAGTAGTAGTAGTAGTAGTAGTAGTGAAGACGTATAGTGACTGGTAGTGATAGCTGCGTATGTATATTCAGTTAATTAACCCTTTGAGTGCTCTTGGTACATCTCTCATTGATTACAAACTCACAAACTCAGAGGTAGTTCCTTTCGTTTTACAGCGACGTTTGAATGTCGTATACGCCAAGCACTGGAAAGCTCTTTTTAAAATCATCTTTTTCATTCCTGTAGCTGCTTGTGAAGGTCTTGCTACAGTTTTGTGCCTGTGTTGATATGAGTTCTCGTCGCAATGAAGGAATAGTTTCATCTTTGTTATTTGTCATTGGATCTCAGTTTCCCTCCCTCCCTCCTTCCCTCCTTCCCTCCTTCCCTCCTTCCCTCCTTCACACATCATATGTAGCAACATGTCAGCTACACACACCTCTCTTATAAGACCACTCAAGCTTCCACAACAATTCCCACGACTTAATTAATCACACACACACACACACACACACACACACACACACACACACACACACACACACACACACACACACACACACACACACACACACACACACACACACATTTAGACCGTCTTGTTGAGTTGAGCACACTGGCAAATAATACTAAAGACAGAAGTGCATGTGTGTCCAGCCCAGAGTTCGAATCCCATAGCTGGACTGACTGGGCTGGGCTGGGCTGGGATGAACTGAGGTGGACTGGTGGGGCTCTGGACTGGGCTGGGGTGGGCTGATCAGGATTTGTGTGGTCTGGGGTGGCTTGCGTGGGGGACTGGACTGGACTGACCTGGAATAGACTGGTCTGGGCTGGGGTGGACTGGGCTGGTCTGGGCTGGGGTAGCTGGTGGGGGGCTGGCAGCAGATGGCGCCTGTTCGTCCTCTTTTCCCAGCTGGTGGACAAATGGGTACCTGGGAGACGTAAATTGTGGCAACCCGGATGTCACAGCGGCCCTTACTTGTCAACGGGAAGGGAGTCTTTAGTCGCCGCCGCCCCCACCGCCGCCACCACCGCCGCCGCCGCCGCCACCACCACCACAAGGTCAAGGACTCGGAGATGAGGACTGCGGCAAAGTGGTGGTGGTGGTGGTGGTGTGTGTATGTATGTGGTGTATTGTATTGTAAAGGGGTGGCCAGTCTTGTGTGGTGGTGGTGATGGTGGTGGTGGTGGTGGTGGTGGGGAAGGAATGTGTGTGTTGTGGCGTTTTAGTAATAGTTGTAGTTGTTGTTTTTGTTGCTGTTGTTGTTGTTATAGTGAAACACGTGGTAGTGGTGTGGTGATGTGTGGTGTGGGCGGGGCCGCAGATAGTGGTACTGGCTGTGGTATTGGTGGAGGAGGAGGAGGATAGGCCCCGAGTCCGTGCCTTCCCCCTCCCTATTCCCCTTCCCCCTCTCCCCCGCAGGATGGTGAGTGACTCCTTCCCTTCCTGACCTTCCCTAACCTCCTTGTCGTCCTGCCTCGTCTCCCTACCCCCTCCCCTCCCCCACATACACTTTTTTTTTTTTTAACTCCAGCTTACAAAGTGAAATACAGTAACATGCAAAGTAATAAATAATGTCAAATGTATATTAATTAAAAAGAACAGCTACAGACCTACACACACACACACACACACACACACACACACACACACACACACACACACACACACACACACACACACACACACACACACACACACACACACACACACACACACACACACACTTGCAGATCTTGAAACTTTGCACGAGAGAGAGAGAGAGAGAGAGAGAGAGAGAGAGAGAGAGAGAGAGAGAGAGAGAGAGAGAGAGAGAGAGAGAGAGACGAACAAAATATCACGACGATTGTAAAAGACGGAAGATCTTAACAACAACAAAAAGTACAACATTTTACTTTTCTTTTTATATATATAACTTTTACTGTTTTTAGCGTCCCAATCCTATACTCGACCAACTACTACGTTAAAAAGATTATCCTAATTACACCACCTCCACCACCACCACCACCACCACCAACCCCATGAACACCATAGAGACAGCTGCTCGATAGACAGATAGAGGCAATAAACAAATCTTGGTCTAATTATCACAGCAGCCAACAGGAAGGAAGTAGGTGGGGGGTGAAGGAGAGGGAGAAGGTGGGGGGTGAAGGAGAGGGGGAAGGGGGCGGTGAAGTGACAGCGCCATTTATCCTCCCATCCCTCGTGATGTAGTAAAACAGTAATCACCGGGACACTTAAAAGGAACAGCATTGCCTCGTTAGCAGTTCATTTTATACAGGCAGATAATGACTTTATTAACACACATGTACAGGACACGTCACGTCACTTAATTGCCCTAATTGCAATGCGTATGGTAATTAGAATACCTTATAAGGGTGGACGGGAAGATTAACGAACTGGAGACTATTACCATTATTATTTATCACTATTACTATATTTATTAGTATTGTATTGGAACACGTGTCTTGGGTCCATATTTTGAAATTGCCCGCAACAATTACTTTCAAAAGACTCTATTTAAAGTCTCACGTATGTTTAAAGGGTTTTTTCTTATGGTTTCAGTGACAGATTAACAAGATTTCGACACTAATTACTTTCAAAAGACTGTATTTAAAGTTACACGTATTTAAGTGTTTTATTGTGGTTTCAGTGACAGATTAACAAGATTTCGACATTATTAAGAGGAGGAACGGTCTTGACAACCCGGCTAGTCATCTCTGTGGCCTTCGAAAATCGCCGTGGTGAGGAAGCGAAGCGTTTCAGGACACGTGTCTTAGCTGCCGAGTCCGATGGAATGGTAGAGAGAACAGATTGACGATGGTACGGCGGTGTTATTTATTTATTTATTTATTTATTTATTTATTTTTATTTTTATTGTTTTGGGGTCCAATTTCCTTTGACAGCAAGCAGGTGCAGAGGAGGAGGAGGAAAGGAGATGAGAGAAGTATTAGTACATATACCTGCATCATTATTATTTATTGTCTATTATTATTATTCATTTTTCTTTCGTATTATGTATTTTTTTTTTATTTATTCATTTATTTGTATTTTCTGAAAGATAAAACGTCATTTTCTTTCTTTCTCCGTTTTTATCAGTCATCACCATCGTCATCTCTTCTTCATCATCATCATCATCATCATCATCATCATCATCTTCATCACCACTTCTGGCGTCATTCATCATTCGTCATTCATCACCACGTGTCTATACATCCATCATCACCACTTAGCGTCATGATGATGATGATGATGATGATTAAGCTTGAAAGTCTTCCACATTCTCTCTCTCTCTC
>NC_087161.1:25311022-25313522 GCF_035594125.1 Scylla paramamosain | reverse complement strand
AAAGACGAACAGAGAGACAGAGAGAAAGAAAAAATTGTTAACTTGTGAAGAGACGAGTACGAAGGAGAGAGAGAGAGAGAGAGAGAGAGAGAGAGAGAGAGAGAGAGAGAGAGAGAGAGAGAGAGAGAGAGAGAAAGAGGAGAAGAAAGAAGGAAGAGCAAGAGAGAAGTGTAGCGTGCATAGTATACGTAGGAGGAGAAGAAGAATGAGGAGAAATGTGTAAAGAGGCCGAGGCGTGGAAGGGGAAAGAGGAGGAGTAGGAGGAGGAAGAGGAGGAGGGAGGAGAAGGGAGGAGAAAAGATGGTAGGGGGGATGGCGTTACCGGGCGGGGTGGAAGTGAAGGTGGAGGAGGCGGGAGGCGGAAGGCGGGGCGGGGTAAGAAGAGGAGGAGGAGGAGGAGGAGAAGAGGTGAGGGCGGGACGGCTTTCTCCTCCATCAACACAAGCTTGCGTAAGGTGGAGGAGTAGACGGCGTATGGAGGAGGAGGAGGAGGAGGAGGAGGAACTAATGGGGCATTATACACCTATCAGCAAGAGGGAGGGAAGGAAGAAGGAAGGGAGAGGAAGGAAGAAATAGAACCAAGAGGATGGAAGGAGGGAAGAGAGAACAACAAGAGGAAGAATAAGGAAGGAGTAAGAGAACTAGAAGAAGAAGAAGAAGAAGTAGGAGGAGGAAATGAAGGAAAGAGGCAGGAGGAGGAGAAGGAAGAGAGAGGGAGGAAGAAACAGAACGATGAGGACGAAAGAGGGAAGAGAGAAGAAGAGGTGGATTGGCAAGGAGGGAGAAAGGAAACAACAGAAGAAGAGTAAGAGAGAGAAAAAGAAGTAAAGAAACAAGGGAATAGGAAAGAAGACAAAAACAGAAGCAAGGAAGATAGATAGGGTGAGATTAAGAGTAAGAGAAGAAAGAGGTAGAAAATAAGAAACAGACAATGATGAATAAATGAGAAGAAAACAGAGAGAAGGAAGAGAGAAAGAGAACTAGGAGAACAAGACCAAAACCAGATAGAGGAACAGGAGGAAGAAGAAGAAGAAGAAGAAGAAGAAGAAGAAGAAGAAGAGGAAGAGGAGAGGAGAGGAGGCCGAATCGAGGAAAGCCGAGATACAAGGGGCCTGAAGGAGGGGAAGGAGAATCGAATCCCATAAGAGTGTGTGTGTAAGGGATTGGATGCCATAAGGGGCGAGTATTAGGGGGATCTTGCTTGCTAGTATAAGGATCTAGTGCTGAGGGGGATCGCCGGTTTAAGAAGAGGATCACGGGAGACCAGGAGGCGGATGATGCTATGGAGTATAAGGAATTCTGTATAAGGAAGAGTATTTGGGTATAAGGAGGTATTAGTTTTAAAATACCAGGTGTTTGTGTCTAATGGGAGTGTTGGGTTTACATGTGGCAGTATGAGGGGATGAAGTGTTAGGATATGAGGAAGGAAGGTATTTGGAGTGTTAGGGGAAGAGTATAAGGAAGAAAGGTGCTAGTTTGAAGTATAAGGAGGAAGGACAAGGAAGAAAGCTGACGGAAATATTTTGAAGTGGAGTATAAGCTGGTATAAAGGACTCGTTGAGGTAAAAGGAAGAAGGACACGGCGGGTATATAAGAAAGAGGAGTATAAAACAGTATTAGGATTATAAGAAAACTGGTATCAGGAAGAGATCCAAGTAATACAAGAAGAAAATGATGAAAATATGAGGAAATAGAATATAAATTAGGGAGACTTCTTTGCAGTATAAGGAGACACAAAGACCACTAGTATGAAATCAAAAAAAAGTATAAGGAACATGAAAAGTATAAGGAGAATGAGGTAGCATACGTACATGGAATAAAGGGGAAGGTAGAACATATGAAAACAATTTAAAGGACAAAATAATACGAGGAAAATTAATAAAATATAAGAAGCATAATGGAAATGAGAGGTGGGGTGAGTATCAGGAATTTAATGAAGTGTAAAGGAGTATAAGGATGTGGATAATTTGAGGAACAACGAAAAACGAGAAGAATTATGGAAGTATTAAGGAATAGGAGTAAAATAAAGAGTATAAACGAGGATGAAGAAAGATAAGAAATAAGAAGAAGAATAAGAGCATGAAGAAGAATAAGGAATAGAAGTAAAAGGAAAAAAATAATGAATATGCGTGTACGGTGCAATATATATTACGAGGAAGACAATAAGGAAAAATAAGAAACAGGGGGAATAAAATAAGTGAATGAACATGTAAAGAAAGATGAATAGGCGTACAAGGAAGAGTATATGGAGGTCTAAGGAAGAGCATAGAGAAGGATAAACAAGAGAAATAGAAGAAAGAGTATATGATGAAAGAGGAGTGAGTATAAGGAAGATTATATAAGGTATGAGAGGAGTATAAGGAAAAGTATCTGGGGGTCTGAGAAAAGTATAAGGGAATGTATCTGGAGGTCTGAGGAGGAGTATAAGGGAGTGTATCTGTGGGTCTGAGAAGAGTATAAGGGAGTATAAGGGAGAGGCTTTGCTATAGAATTAGTTACT
>NC_087161.1:25286022-25301022 GCF_035594125.1 Scylla paramamosain | reverse complement strand
CAAAAAAATATATATATATATACATAGAGAATAGCAAATGAAAAACAAAATAGAATAACAAACGAAAAATTATATATATAAAGGGAAGCAGCACGTGCAAAATTATATACATGGAGAGAACGAAAAAGAAAAAAAAAACTTGTTATCTATATATTTGAGCGAATAATCTGCACGTCTTTAAATAAAAAAAATCAAGGAAAAGAATTGACAGTTATCACTTCAAAAGACCTCAAGCCAACCACCAATGAACGGAAGTGGGTTGATCAGCCGATACATTGACACATTACTCGTTCATTGACAGAACCTTTAGCGAATGTAAAAAACTTATCCACGTAATGTTAGTTCATGAGTGTGACCACATCCTGAATGCTCCTTATAATTTGGGGTGAGTGTATTTTATGCATCGACGAGAGAGAGAGAGAGAGAGAGAGAGAGAGAGAGAGAGAGAGAGAGAGAGAGAGAGAGAGAGAGAGAGAGAGAGAGAGAGAGTATTTAGAAACGGTTTGGTCTCACCTCGACTATTTTCAAAGGCCATAGAAACTATTAGACGGGTTCTCAAGAGTGTTTCTCCTGTTAATAATGTAGAAATCTTGTTAATCTGTCAATAGAACAGTAAAAACGCTCTTGAAAACCCGTGCCACTTCAACAAGAGCCTTTTGAAAGTAGTGGAGGTGCAGGACAGGAGTGTTTCAGAATATGGCCCAGAGAGAGAGAGAGAGAGAGAGAGAGAGAGAGAGAGAGAGAGAGAGAGAGAGAGAGAGAGAGAGAGAGAGAGAGAGATTACTAAACTCCAAAACAAATCACGTGAACAGCGCCTCAGAGAACTCAATTTGTTTAGCTTACCCGAACAGAAACTCAGACACGATTTAATGAAAGCTTTTAAAAATTTCTTGACGATTCAACACTTTTTGCGTAATCGACAACAATGCGGTCCGATCCGACGTGACCGGGTAGAGCGAGTTTGGGATTATTGATACGCGATTCGATTCTTCTTAAAAACGACTCATTTCTATTCCATTCTTAAACCATATTGTTCGTTTTGGTCACTTCTTCACTACACTTCCATCCGTTCCACAGTTATTTTTCAAACGCCTCTACTAGTAGTTGAAGTTGCACGTGTTTTTAAGGGTATTTTCATGGTTTTAGTGTAGATAATAAGACCTGTACATTATTAGCAGGGGAAACACTTTTGAATACGGGTAGTCCTTTGAAAATAGTCGTGGTGAGAGAGCAAAGCATAAAAGAGTAGTTTACTTGGATATATAGAAACAAAAGTGAGAATAAGAGGTTAATTTTGTCTTCTCTAAGCTACACAACTATTTAAGAGAATGTAGTGCCAAAAAAAATAAATGCATAAAAAAAATATATAGGTGGTTGTAGTGAAAATATCGCCCAGCTGTTAGTTATATAGTGCTGGATATTTCTTATTAAACCGTTTCTCTTTGGTCGCGTCTTCACTACTAGTTGTTCAATGCTTGCCCTCAGTAATAATGCAAGACGTAATATCGCATTATGCAAAATATCGTTCATCGCCCAACTCCCGTTTTCTTTACGGGATGAGTTTTACCGGACACTATAGTAGTTGTTGATGTGAGCCCGTTAATTGTGTGTGATAAGGTGATGCTTGTTCTGGTGACGCTTGGTGGTGGTTCTGTGATGGAATGAAACTACCTGCAAAAAATGTTGGATTACTAGATTTGTTTGTTTTTGTTTGTTTATTTATTAATTTGTTTATTTATTATTTATTTATTTGGTCCGTGGTGTCTTATGAAATACTTTATACTTATGAAATGCAGTGTTTGCCTCCGTCCATTCTCTTCCTTCTTCTTCTTCTTCTTCTTCTTCTTCTTCTTCTTCTTCTTCTTCTTCTTCTTCTTGTCAAATTTTCTCGTCAGTATTTCTCTCACCTTCCTTTCTTTGTTTAGTTTTGTACTTGCCTCGTTAGGACCAGCTGGTTTATTGTTTGTTTTCCTTTGTGTCCCTCCTCCTCCTCCTTCTCCTCCTCCTCCTCCTCCTCCTCGTCTCACTCTTCCCCACCATTTAATCCACAACACTAACCCAGCCCATCCTCCTCCTCCTCCTCCTCCTCCTCCTCCTCCTCCTCCTCCTCCTCCTCCTCCTCCTCCTCCTCCTCCACTGCTTGCAACATCCCTCCACCTCTTTACTTACCTCCACCACCACCCCCGCTACCACCCCCGCCACCACCCACGCTCTCCATGCCCTCCTCTTCCTCCTCCTCCTCCTCCTCCTCCTAACAACACTCCCGGCTTGTCCACCAACATCACCACCCACGTTCACTACGCCTTCCTCCTCCTCCTTCTCCTCCTCCTCCTCCTCCATCAGTAAGCCACCGCAGTACAATAAAGACAGAAAACGGGATATACGTGATAATAAAATGTCTTGAATCTTGTTAGTTTTCTTTAATCATTGCAATTTGAAGACGTCATTGCTATTACGAGAGAGAGAGAGAGAGAGAGAGAGAGAGAGAGAGAGAGAGAGAGAGAGAGAGAGAGAGAGCATTGCCGAAAAGTTAACAAGAAAAATGAAATCGAGGTAATGCATTTCTCTCTCTCTCTCTCTCTCTCTCTCTCTCTCTCTCTCTCTCTCTCTCTCTCTCTCTCTCTCTCTCTCTCTCTCTCTCTCTCTCTCTCTCTCTGCTTTTCATTCCACTCTCCTTCACTCACTACCCTCCCTCCTTTACTGACTCACTCCTTCACTCTCTCTCTCTCTCTCCTTCCTTCTCTCATCACTCCCCCCTTCACACTCACTGCCTCTCCCTGCCTTCCTCAAAATTTCCTACATCTTTATCACTCTAACTCTTTCTATCCTTCCTCGTTTTAACTCTCACTCACTCACTCACTCACTCACTCACTCTGCTTCCGTTCATCTCTCACTCACCTTTTCACCCCTTACTCATTTCTTCAACTCTCCTCTCCTCTCCTCTCTCTCGCTCCCTCCCTCCCCTGGCGTACGCACGGAGCTGGGAAGGGGGAAGGGGTAAGGTTTAGTGACGGGGGGGGTCTAGTTTGGTCTGAGGAAGGAGAATGGGTCTTGAGAAGGTCTGATCTGTGGTCTAGTCGAGGTCTTTGTGTGTCTTCATTGTCAAATCAGGGAGGTAAGGGGGGAGTGGTGTCTGGGAGGTCAGGGAGGAGGTGGGTCAGAGAGTCTTAGTCTGATGGGGGAGGGGATGGGAGGGGTGTAGTCAAGGGGAGTCATGGTGTGGGGGAAAGGTCTAGTCAGGCCTGGTCTGGTCCTGGCGATGCAGAAACTAAGTAGAGAAGACAAGATAGAATTTATGAGGCCGGTGAAGTCATGTTGCTGATGTGTCTCTCTCTCTCTCTCTCTCTCTCTCTCTCTCTCTCTCTCTCTCTCTCTCTCTCTCTCTCTCTCTCTCTCTCTCTCTCTCTCTCTCTCTCTCTAAGGACTTGTATATTTGTACATCGTCAACTTAAGGAAGAATATTGATGAGAAGTGTGAGGAGACGGGCGGTGTGGGTGGTGGTGGTGGTGGTGGTGGTGGTGGTAGTAGTAGTAGTAGTAGTAGTAGTAGTAGTAGTAGTAGTAGTAGTGGAGGTGGATGGATGAGAGGTTGGTGTGAGAGAGAGAGAGATTTGGAAGCTAATTCAAATGATATGAGTGAGTGAGTGAGTAAGAAGAGAAAAATGTACGAGGGAGGGAAGGAATAAAGGAAGGAAGGAAGGAAGGGAAGGAATAGAAATAAATAGTGAATGAATGAATGAAAATAATGAATAAATTAATAGAAAATAATGAAAGAATGAATGAATCAGTGAGTGAGTGAGAAAACTGAGCAAATGAAGCGTTCTCGAGCATAGATGGCCGCGCATTGCTGCTCGATGAGAGAGAGAGAGAGAGAGAGAGAGAGAGAGAGAGAGAGAGAGAGAGAGAGAGAGAGAGAGAGAATCAGAATCAGTAGTGACGTCATTCGTGATGGTGACGTGGCTGTGTATGCAATGACGAGGTGTGAGAGAGAGAGAGAGAGAGAGAGAGAGAGAGAGAGAGAGAGAGAGAGAGAGAGAGAGAGAGAGAGATTTTCCTACTCTTTTTCATCTTATCATCGTTTTCCGACTCAATTCCTTCGTTCCTCCTCCTCCTCCTCCTCCTCCTCCTCCTCCTCCTCCTCCTCCTCCTCCTCCTCCTCGTGGTAAAAAAGACTATAATGTTCCATGCCTATTTTTATTTCTCATCCCATTTTCTATTTTTCCTATGACAAACTCGTGTGTGGGTGTTGAAATGGAAGGCTTGTTGGATTTGCACTATTATTATTATTATTATTATTATTATTATTATTATTATTATTATTATTATTATTATCATTATTATTGTTGTTGTTGTTGTTGTTGTTGTTGTTGTTGTTGTAGCAATAGTAGTAGTGATAGTAATTTCTCTCTCTCTCTCTCTCTCTCTCTCTCTCTCTCTCTCTCTCTCTCTCTCTCTCTCTCTCTCTCTCTCTCTCTCTCTCTCTCTCTCTCTCTCTCTCTCTCTCGCAGCATATCAACGCCAATCACACACACACACACACACACACACACACACACACACACACACACACACACACACACACACACACACACACACACACACACACACACACACACACACACACACACACACACCTTCCCACGCCCTCCCACACGCCTCAAGATCATTACGTTCCCTCCTCCTCCTCCTCCTCCTCCTCTTCCTCTTCCTCTTCCATTTCTTCCCTCCGCCTTCTACCAACCAACCACCTTTCCTCAAGCTGCCACCCACACCTCCCCCGCGCTTGCTCTCTCTCTCTCTCTCTCTCTCTCTCTCTCTCTCTCTCTCTCTCTCTCTCTCTCTCTCTCTCTCTCTCTCTCTCTCTCGGTGCACCCTTACCGTGTTTCATCCCAATTTTGTTTTCTTTCAATCCTCCTCCTCCTCCTCCTCCTCCTCCTCCTCCTCCTCCTCCTCCTCCTCCTCCTCCTCCTCCTCCTCCTCCTCCTCTATTTTTATGGTTGCTTATGTATTTATTTGGACCTTTCTTCTTTATCGTCTGTTCCATATCTCCTCCTCCTCCTCCTCCTCCTCCTCCTCCTCCTCCTCCTCCTCCTCCTCCTCCTCCTCCTCCTCCTTCTCCTCCTCCTCCCTACGATCATTAATTATTTCTTTCCATTAATTTATTATTATTTTTGCACTTTCTTCCTAATAGCGTTTTAATTTTTCAGTGGTGATTAACGTTTTATTGTTGTTATTATTGTTATTATTATTATTATTATTATTATTATTATTATTATTATTATTATTATTATTATTATTATCATCGTCATTATCACTTTTATTATTATTATTATTATTATTATTATTATTGTTATTATTATTATTATTATTATTATTATTATTATTATTATTATTATTATTATTATTAGTTATTCATGATCAGTCTTGTTGGTTTCTTAGAAGTCCAGCAGGGTTCTCTCTCTCTCTCTCTCTCTCTCTCTCTCTCTCTCTCTCTCTCTCTCTCTCTCTCTCTCTCTCTCTCTCTCTCTCTCTCTCTCTCTCTCTCTCTCTCTCTCATAAAAAAAAATAAATAAAAAAAAACATCGTTCTTCACATAAGCACTTTCTTTTACGCGTCACATTTCAACAGAGATTAAGAGTAAATAAATAAATGAATAAATAAATAAATGCGCACTATATTTTAACGCGGGGCATTTGAATCACACGCAAAAGAAAAAAAACTGACCTAATAACCAAATAAAATAAGGTAAGTCAGCCAAACCAAAATGACGCATCGCTATTCACTCTACACACACACACACACACACACACACACACACACACACACACACACACACACACACACACACACACACACACACACACACACACACACACACACACACACACAGATAACCCTTTTCACATACAAAATCCGCACTTAATTTACGCACCTGGTAGAAAAAAAAAGGAAAAAAAACACACACACACACACACACACACACACACACACACACACACACACACACACACACACACACACACACACACACACACACATAAATATAAAAAGAAAGAAAGAAAAATAAACTTATCTCATCGTTCTATTGACATTACATTGCCATTTAACGCATCCACGACGCCTACCTTAGTCCTCGCATATTAATTTACTTCTCTCAGACGGTGACGCAACGCAAGGGGGGGGGGGGAAGAGGAGAAGAAAGTGCTGTAAGATGCACCACCGCTCGCCGTTTGTCCCTTGATATGCCGTGTTTGCTCTCTCTCTCTCTCTCTCTCTCTCTCTCTCTCTCTCTCTCTCTCTCTCTCTCTCTCTCTCTCTCTCTCTCTCTCTCTCTCTCTCTCTCTCTCTCTCTCGAGTTGAATGGACGGCTGTGGACATTATCAGGAAGCGTCAGAGTGGAGGAGGAGGAGGAGGAGGAGGAGCAGGTGGAGCCAAAAAGAGAGAGAGAGAAGAAGGAAGAAGGGATGAAGTAAAAGCAGGTGCAGGTGATGATGATGAGGAAGAGGAAGAGGAGATGATGAAGGAGAGGAAAGAGAAGAAGGTGATAGTGGCACAGGTGAAGGAGGACGAAGAGGGAAAAAGATGATGATGAAGAAGAAGAAGAACGAGGAAGAAGAGAAGAAGAAATATTAGTAAAAGTCGCTATTTTATGAACTTCCTTCTTGATTTTGCTGTCTCTCTCTCTCTCTCTCTCTCTCTCTCTCTCTCTCTCTCTCTCTCTCTCTCTCTCTCTCTCTCTCTCTCTCTCTCTCTCTCTCTCTCTCTCTCTCTCTCTCTCTCTCTCTCTCTCTGGATCTTGTGTGTATGTGAAACACTTATTTTTACACCTCGAGGTCATGTTTTGGTTTCAAGTTACGCTGTACACCACCTCCGTTCCTGGGCTGGAGGAGGAAGAGGAGGAGGAGGAGGAGGAGGAGGAGGAGGAGGAGGAGGAGGAGGAGGAGGAGGAGGAGGTGAGAGGGAACGTGGACTAGAAACACAGGCTACCTCCTCCTCCTCCTCCTCCTCCTCCTCCTCCTCCTCCTCCTCCTCCTCCTCCTCCTCCTCCTCCTCCTCCTCCTTTCAGTTACACCTTGCAAGCTTTGTTTATGTATGTTGTTTATTTATTTGTGCCTATTTATTTGTTTATTCATTCATTCTCAGTGTGTGTGTGTGTGTGTGTGTGTGTGTGTGTGTGTGTGTGTGTGTGTGTTATGTATGTGCGGATGTTGCGGTTTTAGGCGTGTACGTGCGTGGGTCATGAACTTGGCACACACACACACACACACACACACACACACACACACACACACACACACACACACACACACACACACACACACACACACACACACACACACACACACACACACACACACACACACACAGTGACATGCTGAAAAGAGGGGCACCATTTAAAGCCAAGAATAGGTAGACTGAGAGAGAGAGAGAGAGAGAGAGAGAGAGAGAGAGAGAGAGAGAGAGAGAGAGAGAGAGAGAGAGAGAGAGAGAGAGAGAGAGACTAAAAATAAATGACAATAATGACAATGAGAGTAATGATAGACGATAATAATGAAACTACTACTACTACTACTACTTACAACAATAATAATAATAATAATAATAATAATAATAATAATAATAATAATAATAATAACAACAACAACAACAATAACAACAATAACAGCGGTAATAATTCACGAGTAGGAAATTATATTGCAAATCTTTTTAAACTTAGTAATTACTGCAACAAGAACACAACATTTAACTAAACATAGTGTGTGTGTGTGTGTGTGTGTGTGTGTGTGTGTGTGTGTGTGTGTGTGTGTGTGTGTGTGTGTGTGTGTGTGTGTGTGTGTGTGTGTAGGCAGTCAGCCATACTTAAACACACTGAGGCGGTGGTGTGATAGTCATGCAAATGAGTGTATGAGAGCAAGTTAATGTAATCCTTCTCAATAACACCCCTGTGAATACTTCCCCACCTTGGCAACACTGCGAGGGCCCGACTGGATACGCCCTGCCATTGGTAACACTTGCTATTCAACCCTATTTCAACCCTCCCTCTCTTTCTCTCCTTTCCTCCCTCCCTGTCTTTCTCTCTTTTTCCATTCCCTCCATCCCCCTTTTCTTCTTCACCTTCTTAACTTGTATAAATTGAAAAGGGAAGGAAAAAAGGGAGGGAAAGGAGGGAGGGGAGGGAGGGAGTGGAAGAGTGTGGGTTATTTTAATAAAGCAGAGACGTAATGTGATATTTTCTTTCTTGCTTAAGTCCATCGAGTCCACAAAGGAATCAAATATCAAACGTCGTTGTTCCTTTGTGTGTTTTATTTATTAGTGTGTGTGTGTGTGTGTGTGTGTGTGTGTGTGTGTGTGTGTGTGTGTGTGTGTGTGTGTGTGTAGTGTTCACGAGCTTCAGGGAAAAAGAGAGAGAGAGAGAGAGAGAAAAAAAAACACGGTGCTAGAAAATATGTAATACTTTTTTTTTTCGTCGTCGGAAATGCGCGCGTTATTTTGTCCGTGAACGCGAGAGTGAAAATGCATCTGTGAATGAAAAGATTTTACGTGTGAGTGAAGTGAATGAAGATAAAAGCAAAGATGATGAAGTGAGGCACGTACTGTCAGTCTCTGTGTGTGTGTGTGTGTGTGTGTGTGTGTGTATGTAACTTTAATATAATGAATTCTAGTCAAGTTTGCTTTCTCCATACTAACTTTCAACCAATTTATCCACCTGTTCATGTTTTAAAAGACTGTGTCAGGCTTGTAATATTCCGTCCTTCGAACGCCAAATTATCTTGCTGCCCTTTAAAATTTAAGTACACTGTTAGCACACACACACACACACACACACACACACACACACACACACACACACACACACACACACACACACACACACACACACACACACACACACACACACACACACACACACACAACACTTCCTCTAGTAATGTATTTCACTGATGTATTGTTCTTTTTGGAAAACTGTATTTCTGCATAATTCTCATCTCTTACTGTGTGTGTGTGTGTGTGTGTGTGTGTGTGTGTGTGTGTGTGTGTGTGTGTGTGTGTGTGTGTGTGTGTGTGTGTGTGTGTCGCCTCCTCCTATTACTGAGTGTTGCCTCTCGTGTGTTCCAGGCGCCGGGAGCAGTGTGGGCGGGCGAGCGGCAGCTGAGTCTGATTTTACCCCAGGTGAGAACAAGTTTACCTGTCCTGCCTTAGTCTTGTAATACCTGTCCTTTTCTTCCTTCCTTACCTTTCCTCCTTGTCTTCTATGCTTTATGATTTTTCTCGTTTATTTGTGTTCATTTCTTTCTTGTTTATCTTTTTACTACTACTACTACTACTACTACTACTACTACTACTACTACTACTACTACTACTACTACTACTACTACTATTCTCTTCCCCTCCCCCCACCGGATCTTACCTGGTTTCCTCGTCTTTCTCATAATTGTATCCTGTGTTTTTGTGCTTTTTTTTTTTTAGGGTGTGGTGTGTTTTTTTTTTTCGTTTACTTTTTTTTTATTCTTTAATGTTATAATTTTGTTTTCCCCTCGAGTTTAATATACATCACGAGTGTTTGTTCTTCCTGTTTTGCCTGTGTGTGTGTGTGTGTGTGTGTGTGTGTGTGTGTGTGTGTGTGTGTGTGTGTGTGTGTGTGTGTGTGTGTGTGTGTGTGGGCTAATGGTCACAGAATATTATAGAATTTAAAATAATTATATACGAGCTTTGTTTTAGTAATTTCATACACGTTTTTCTTTACTTACGCAACTCTCTCTCTCTCTCTCTCTCTCTCTCTCTCTCTCTCTCTCTCTCTCTCTCTCTCTCTCTCTCTCTCTCTCTCTCTCTCTCTCTCTCTCTCTCTCTCTCTCTCTCTCTCTCTCTCCCCACCAAGGCGCGTCTTTCAGCCCCTCTATACACAGTGCCCCTGTATTATTAATGTGGGTTGCTCAGTCCCTCGCGTCACCTCCTCTCAGGGGGGTGTCCGGGGACGCCACGCTTACGCCCAGGGAGGGGGTGCGCACCTTGAGACACACACACACACACACACACACACACACACACACACACACACACACACACACACACACACACAGAGAGAGAGAGAGAGAGAGAGAGAGAGAGAGAGAGAGAGAGAGAGAGAGAGAGAGAGAGAGAGAGAGAGAGTTATGTACGGTTCATATGTGTGATTTTCGGTGTATTTGTGATTTTTTACTTGTGTATTTTTGGTGGTGGTGGTGGTGGTCTTCTTCTTCTTCTTCTTCTTCTTCTTCTTCTTCTTCTTCTTCTTCTTCTTCTTCTTCTTCTTCTTCTTCTTCTTCTTCTTCTTCTTCTCTTTGTTATTGTTGTTGTTGCGTCTTCTTTTTTCTTGTTCATGTTCTTGTTCTTGTTCTTGTTCTCCGTCTTCGTCTTGTTTTTACTGTTGTTGTTGTTTTTACTGTTGTTGTTGTTGTTGTTGTTGCTGTTGTTGTTGTTGTTGTGTATTATTCTTATTTCATTCGTACTATTAACATCATTCCTTAACTGCATAGATACTCCAGTGTGTGTGTGTGTGTGTGTGTGTGTGTGTGTGTCCCCAAGGAAGGAAGGATACTACTGTGCTGCTGGTGCTGCTTGTTCTGCTGGTGGTGCTAGTTCAGGTGGTGGTGGTGGTGGTGGTGGTGGTGTTCTGCTGGTGTTGGTGGTGTATGTCATGAGTTCCATGAAAAATAATAATACTGAGTGATGGACAGAACAGCGAGGAGCGGAACATATTGGTGATTGGAGTGAAGCGTGATGCAGCGGGGAGATGGGGCAGATCAGGGATGGTGGAACGCAGCCTAGATGTGGAACAGAACAGTGATGGTGGAGCGGCTGCGAAAAGGTGGAACAGAACAGTGATGGTGGAAAGCTGCTGAGATGTGGAACAGAACAGGGATGGTGGAACAGAACAGGGAAGCTGGAATGCTGGAGAGAAGCGGAACAGAACAGGGATGGTGGAACGGACGGATTTGGAACAGAAAAATAATGGTGGAACGGACAGATGTGGAACAGAACAATGATGGTGGAGCAGACATAGTTGGAAGTGATAGTAGGTCCGACGGATATGGAACAGTAAATGGGCGGGACGCTAAACGGAGGTGGAACACTGATGGTGGAGTGGATAGGAAGGTGGATAGTAACTGGATGGAACGGACAGAGGTGGAACTGACTGGTGGAATGGATAGGAAAGGGGAAGAGCGAATCACTAATAGGAACAGAACAGAACCAAACGGAACATAATTGAACAGTAACCGGGGAACATTAATGGAACAGAGGTGGAAAACTTACTGGGGAACAACAAGTAAATTCACGGAAGGAAAAGGAACGGGAGAGGAAGGAACGAAACGGAACAGTGGCCAATCTTGTGGAACGTACTGGAAATGGCGGAACGAGGGCGGAACGTGGAACAGAGAGGAAGGGAACAAAACAGTGGAATGAAAATAGTGGTAAGAGATAGAGTAGGAAGAAAATTAATGTATACAGAAAAATAATCCGTTGTGTGTGTGTGTGTGTGTGTGTGTGTGTGTGTGTGTGTGTGTGTGTGTGTGTGATAATTATTCAGTATTTCGTGTCTTTATTTTATTTATTTTATTTATTTATCTATCTATTTATTGTATACTTCAGCAATGCATAGTATCGTTTTCATATCTTTATTTATTTTATCTATTTATATATATTTATTTCTTATCTTATCGTATTTTTTGGTTTATTTATTTTATTTATTTGTTTGTGCGTCACGCTTGTTGTACGTCATTGGTTCTGAAGTGCGTCAAGATTTTTACGTTGCGCCTGATGGACGTCACTTGTGAGGCAGATGCGTCAAGATTAAGGCTCCGATTGCGTAAGTGTGTGGCCTCCTGAAGGATTAGAGGATTTATTTTTTCCTTTTATTTATTTATTGTTATTCAGTTATTTATTTATTTATTTATTTTTATTTTTTATTACTATCCATATTTATTTGTTTGTTTCATTTCCCTCCCGGATCTTGTTCATTGTTATATTTATTTTTTCCTATTTTCATTTTGAGGGGAAAGGAATAATGGGGATAATTCTCTCTCTCTCTCTCTCTCTCTCTCTCTCTCTCTCTCTCTCTCTCCTCTCTCTCTCTCTCTCTCTCTCTCTCTCTCTCTCTCTCTAACACACTTTAACTTGTATTGATATTAACGTACTTTAATTGGTTCGTTGTCAATTTGTAGAAGTAGTAGTAGTACTAATAGTAGTCGTGGTATTGTTATTGTTATTGCATTGTAGGTAATTGTGACCTTTATGGATGAAATTATGATTGAAGTAGTAGTAGTAGGAGTAGTAGTTTTTAGTAGTAGAGGTATTGGAGAAAGGAGTGATGGAGCGTTTAGTAGTGGTAGTAGTAGTAGTAATAGTAGTAGTCGTTGTCGTAGTAGTGCAGATGATCGTGTAGGCTTTGGGGGCTTGTAGTGGTGTAGGCGGCACGGCAGTTGCATTATTGTTGCGTTACTCGGAATAGCGGCAGCGTTTCAGATATCGGTAAAAAGGTGCTTGTTCGTTTGCGACATAGTGTGTGTGTGTGTGTGTGTGTGTGTGTGTGTGTGTGTGTGTGTGTGTGTCTGTGTGTGTTTCATCAGTGGTGAGTGTGCGAGTGTGGCTGGCTGATTTACACACAGTCACTCACTCACTCCTCCATCCTCTGTCCTCTTCCCCCCTCCCCTCCCCTCCCACCCTTCCACCCTTCCACCCTTCTGCCCTTCCCTCCTTCCAACCCTCCCTCCTTTCTACCTCCCTCCCTCCTTTCTTCCTTTCTTCTTTCACACACACCGCACAAAGGCAGGGAGCGGCCAGGTAGGTTATAAGGAGTGACAGGTAGATGTATTATAATCGGTGAGTGACACTTGATATGGAGTATAGGCAGGGCTCCACTTAAGTAATCATCAGTGCTATTAATATTTCAAGCAGTGGATGGGGAGGCTGACTCGGCTTGAATGGGAATGCAGTTAGGATTGTGTTGTATCCTTTGACTGACTGACCGACTGACTGACTGACTGACTGACTGACTTAATAAAATTTCTCCCTATTTCACCTCGTTTGTTTATCTGTCTGTCGTGTGTGTGTGTGTGCGTGTGTGTGTGTGTGTGCGTGTCCATGAATTAATTTCATTTGCTGATTGGAAATGCGCTTCACTATTAAAATTTGTGTCGAAATTATAACATGCTACATGCTGGCTAGATATTGTCCCGCTTGTAGCAGTAGTAGTAATAGTAGTAGTAGTAGTAGTAACAGCATCTTTGTATACGGTAATTTATCACAGTAGTAACACACAGTAGTTGTAGTAGAAGAGACAGTTGTAAAGCAATAATGATGATAGTGGTGGTAGTGGTAGTAGTAGCAGCAGTGGTGGTGGTGGTGGTGGTGGTGGCAGTGGTGGTGTTTGTGACGTCAGGTTGTTGTTGTTTGCGTCACAGGGCGTGTTTGGTTCGCTCATCAGGTCGGTCAAGGAACTCCCTGGCGGCTGTGTGTATATGGTAATACTGACGGTGGCGGTGGTGGTGGCGGCGGCAAGGGCGAGGGCGAAGGAGGAGGCGCCGACGTGGGGGCCTGTATAGTTGATTGTGGTGGTGGTGGTGGTAGTGATAGAAGTGGTGTAGGTGGTTGCTGATGGTGATTGTGGTGATGGTGGTGATAAAATTGGAGAAGTTTGTTGGTGATGATGGTGATGGTGACAGAAGTGGCATTATTTGTGGTAGTAGTGGTAGAGAGAGTTGTGGTGGTGGTTGTGATGGTGGTGATGGTTGTGGTGGTGACTTACGTATAAGTAGGCACAGGGATAGTGATAGTAGTGGATACTGTGATGTGATAGTGATGATAGTAGTGACGATCATCATCATACATATTCCTCATTGTGTTGCCTTCACAATACACGGTCTGCTGCTTAAGTTATGAAGCCAGTGATGATGATAATGGCAATGATGATGATGATGATGATGATGGTAGCAATGATGGTGGTAGTGAAAATTGCAGTGTTAATAATTATGGTAGAAGTAGTAGTAGTGTTGTTGTTGCTTGTGGTAGTAGTGGTGGTGGTGGTGGTGGTGGTGGTGGTGAGTTATCAAGTTGTCTCTATCAGCAGTTGAAAGATACGTGACAAAAAAAAAAACACTTCAGATTTACATGACTGGCTTTCTTCCCCACTGTGCCGCCGCGGGAGTGTCAGGGAGGGCGTGTGGGGATGTGGGGAGGCTGTGCTGGTGTATATGAGGACGGGAGAGGGTGTGTGGAGCTTGTGTGGGGATGTGTTGGGGTGTATGAGAATGAGAGAGGGTGTGTGGAGGCTGTGTGGTGTGGTTCGTGTGGTGGGGGTGTAGTAGGAGGGGTGAGGGTGTGTTGGGGTGTATCAGGAGGTGGGAGGGGGTGTTTGGGGTGTTTTAGAGATCTTTTAGAGTGAATTGGAGTGTATTAGGAGAGGAGGGCGTGTTGGAGTGTGGGAGGGTGCGCGGGCGCGGGTGGGCGGGGGTGTTGGGATGTACCAGGAGGGGAGGGCGTGTGGGGGTGTGTATCAGGGTGTATCAGGAGCAGGCTGTCCCTTCTTGCGATGTTCCCTAATTAGATTTTATTATTACTATCTTTTTTTTTTTTACAAGCACACACACACACACACACACACACACACACACACACACACACACACACACACACACACACACACACACACACACACACACACACACACACACACACACACACACATGCAAAGAAGGAAAAACATGGAAATACGAAGATCAGTCACCCCTGTTATTTTTAGATTAGCGTTACTTCATCAAATCAGACATAAGTTAATTTCATTCCAATCTTGCATAAACTGACCTGATGTAAAAACAATTTAATCCGATATACCAAAATTTTATCCCATCTGATGTAATTTAACTTCATCTAACAAAATTTTATATAATTCAAGGTAATTTCACGTGATTTAAAAGTAATTTACAAATTTTACCTTATGTCATGAAGTCTAGTAAATTCCATGAGT
>NC_087161.1:25278522-25283522 GCF_035594125.1 Scylla paramamosain | reverse complement strand
CGCTTTATTTGACTAACATGTGCTGAATATCATGTGTAAAAGTATATTTTTCCTCCGAAGGGCTATTTCATCGGATTAAAAAAAAAGAAAAAAAAAAGTTAAAAAGCCTTTACCGCAGTTTACAAGAATTGGAGGAAAAATAATATCATGGCTGAGTGAGTCCTGCCCTCTTCCTGCAAACTGCGGTAAATGTTGCTTTCACTCTAATCAAATAATAATTCTTTGGAGTAAACCATTTATGATATTACCACCATGCTACAGTTTAATAACGCGAAAAAAAATAAATAAATAAACATAAAAGAAAACCATTGTGCTGTGTCAAATACGCGAAGACTTCATCTGAGTATTTTTATCATAAACGAATGAACATTTAGTACTTGTTTATAGAAAATTCCAGAGGTGTTTATGGAAGAGTTACATCATGTCCTTCTGACTCTCAAAGATGGTGATTCCTGGAAAAAAAAAAAAAAAAAAAGATGGCGACAGCGCGGGGTTCAAGACAGTCCAAACTCGTGACGGTACCAAGACCATTCAGTCCCCGTATTGAGACCAGTGGCGCGGACAGGAACAGACAGCCTTGCCGCCTCGTGTGTGTTGTGCTGTGTTGTGTTGCGCAGGAGGCGGTGAAGAGGAAGGAAGGAAGGAAGGAAGTGAATAATTTTGTGTATGGGTTTTAGCTAAGATTGCCACCACCACCACCACCACCACCACCACTGCAGTGATATCAAATATAAACTACGTAATTATGTTGTTATCGTCCTGGGAAAAGTAAATAAGTAAATGAAGTGGTTGTTTAAAGGAAGATAACTGATGATAATTGCCTTTTGCTGTTATTTTTGTTTATTCAGCGTCGCCACGATCTTAGTATGAATTAGAAAGAATAAATAAAAGGAAGACAGACTGAAGAACCGCAACAAATTTTATAAAAGAAAAAAAAAATAGAAGAAAAAACTGCAGATAGGAAGAAGTTTAAGAAACACTACATAGAAGGAAATTAAGGAGGGGGAAACACATGTATGAACGATAAAAATCGTACTTAACTAAATATTTGTGAAGGAAAAAAAAAATACACGTGTGAGAGGAAAATATGGATACAGGGAAACTTAGAGAAAAAAAAACACACAAAAGAATTCAAGAAGGAAAAAAACACTTACATGAAGACTTAGAAAGGGGGAAAAATGCACAGAGACAATTTTTACAAGGAAAAAAATATGCTTGTGAAAAAAAGAAAATGCATTATTTACTCATTATTAATCACAGGTGTTATAGAATAGCTGATAAAGGTGAGAACTAGTTAAAATAAAATACGAATGGTGAAGAAGAAGAAGAAGAAGAAGAAGAAGAAAGAGAAAGAGAATCAGGATAGACATGAGGGAAAAAGGAATTGACAGGCTTACAACTACAAAGAAAACGGAATGTAAGGAAAAAAAAAAAACGAGGAGGAGGAGGGACATCGAAAAACAAACAGAATAAAAGAAAATAAATAACCACAGAAACAAGATAAGAAAAGCGATGTATTAGGAAGAAGAGAGACGGAAAGAGAAAAACAAAGAAAACTGGAGGAAGAAAAAAAAGCGATAAAAAAGGGGAAAAAAGACAAAGAAACAAGGAAGAAACAAATGCCATAAGAACAGAATGAAAGGAGAAGGGAGGGAAAGATAAAATAGCAAAGAATTATGGAGGGAAACGAGCGCAAGGAAATAAAGAAACTTGGATGAAGGAGGAAGAAGAAAAGTAAAAGGAAGAGGAAGAGCAGTACATAAGGAAACATAGAGAAGGATGATGATGATGATGAAGATAAGAATAAGGGAGAAAGGGAGTTAGACAAGATGGAGAACAAGAAGAACAAAAAGAGAGTTAAGGAAGAAGAAGAAGAAGAAGAGGAGTATAGAGAAGAGGAAGATGAAGATAAGGATAAGAGAGAAAGGGAAGAAGACAAAGTAGAGAAGAAGGACAAAAAAGAGACGAGGATGAAGAGGAAGGTAAAGATAACAAAGGAAAACGGAAAGAAGACAAAGTAGAGAAGAAAAGGGAAACAAGGAAGAGGAGGAGGAGGAAGAGAAGGAGGAGGAGCTGGTTAATACAGGATAACCAAACAGCAGTAAGCCTCTCGATTCTTGCATGTCCTTTTGTGAAATAATTTTAATAACTTAGTAAAAAAGAAAAAAAAACGGGTGGGGGCTGCTAGAAGAGGAATACAATAGAAAACGAGATGAAAAAAGAGGACGGAAAGCAAGGAGGAAAATACAGAAAAAAAAAGAGGAAGAAGAGGAGGAAGAAAAGGAAGAAGTAATAGTAGAAGTCGTAATAATAGAAGGGCAAGGATAAAGGAGAAAGATAGGAATAGCATAAATAGGTATGGAAGAAGAAGTAGCAGTAGTAATAGTAGAAGTTGTTGTAGTAGTAGTAGTAGTAGTAGTAGTAGTAGTAGTAGTAGTTGTTGTTGTTGTTGTTGTTGTTGTTGTTGTTGTTGTTGTTGTTGTTGTTGTTGTTGTTGCAGTAGAAACACACGGATGAATGACTGACGGGAAAAGTATAAAGTGGAGAACACGAAGAGAAGCAAGAAGGAAAAGAAGAAGAAGGAGGAGGAGGAGGAGAAAAATAAGGAAGACGAGAAGGAGAAGAAGAAGAACAGGAGGAGGAGGAGGAGGAGGAGGAGGAGAAGGCTGACCGGGCGACATTTCTTCCCCTCTCCCCAGACGAGGACTCCGAGACCTCGCGTGGAAAACTCATTACTTTAATTTCGTGAATCCGAGAAGTGTAGTGTGTGAAGTGGGTGTAGTTTGTGGAGGAATTAAGTTGTATCTTTGGGAACGAACGTCTCTTTGGGGGGAGGAGGGGGGTTGGGGAATATAAAGGGGAAGGAAAGAAGGGGACACGTGTAAATAGTGAATTGTATGTGTGTAGTAGTAGTACTTGTGTGTGTGTGTGTGTGTGTGTGTGTGTGTGTGTGTGTGTGTGTGTGTGTCCATTATTCTTAGTAATTTTTGTTGTTTTTAGTGTTTTATGTCTTATTTAGGAACCGCCACTGTGAGAGAGAGAGAGAGAGAGAGAGAGAGAGAGAGAGAGAGAGAGAGAGAGAGAGAGAGACTGTTTTGTGTAGTTACTTAAATCTTGTGTCCAAGTAAGTATAGTCATAATACTTACAATGTTGTATAGTGTTGTGTTGTGTTGTGTAGTGTTGTTTAATGTGTTGTGTTGTGTAGTGTTGTTTAGTGTTGTGTTGTGTAGTGTTGTTTAGTGTTGTGTAGTGTTGTTTAATGTGTTGTGTTGTGTAGTGTTGTTTAGTGTTGTGTTGTGTAGTGTTGTTTAGTGTTGTGTTGTGTAGTGTTGTTTAGTGTTGTGTTGTGTAGTGTTGTTTAGTGTTGTGTTGTGTAGTGTTGTTTAGTGTTGTGTTGTGTAGTGTTGTTTAGTGTTGTGTTGTGTAGTGTTGTTTAGTGTTGTGTTGTGTAGTGTTGTTTAGTGTTGTGTTGTGTAGTGTTGTTTAGTGTTGTGTTGTGTTGTTTAGTGTTGTGTTGTGTAGTGTTGTTTAATGTTGTGTTGTGTAGTGTTGTTTAGTGTTGTGTTGTGTAGTGTTGTTTAGTTCATATGATGTGTGTTTCTAAAGCATGCAAGTGTTAAGTGTACATTTCAAGTGTTAATTTCTTGTGTCCGTGAAAGTAGCCATTTTTATTCATCCTCTTACTCTTACTGTCATATTTTTCTTAACATTTAGAGCTTAGTAAAAAAATAAGTAAATAAATGAAAAAAGTTGCTATGGACAAGAGAGACTAGAAGGTTACTTTCTTCATGTTACAAAACTACTTAAGAGACCACAACACGAAAGCAAGTGCCTAGAAAGTTGTAGGTGATAGTTGGAAAAGTCTGTCTACCATTGAAAGGGTTAAACTATCCAGGTGATCATTGCAGTAAATTAACACACACATACTGAAGAAATTTGTTTACCAGTGAAAGAGTTAAACCATGTAGGTAAATGCTGAATAAATTAACACACATGAAACTGTTTACCATTGAAAGGGTTAAGCCATCCAGGTGAACATTGCAGTAAATTCATACACACTTACTGAAGAAATTTGTTAACTAGTGAAGGAGTTAAGCTATGTAGGTAAATGCTGAATAAATTAACACACATGAAACTGTTTTACCATTGAAAGGGTTAACCATCCAGGTGAACGTTGCAGTAAGTTAACACACACATACTTAAGAAACGAGAACTTATAAGTAAAGCAAAATTTGAAGTACAAATTAACAGTAGCTCTAAAGTAAAGCTGAGCACCCTTTACTCTCGCTGTACCTGTTTAAAAGTTTCCGGGTTTACTGAAAGCTTGAGTACAGAAAGAGGCGAGGAGTACAAAAAAAAAAAAAATAGTTGAGGGGTTGCGGAAAAAAATGACCTAACAAAGAGAAATTACACTATTACACGCTGTACTATTATTTTGATGTTTACGCAGGTTATTAATTGAAAGTGTGAATGTAAAGAAGAGGAAAGGGTACTGAAAAAAAAAAAAAAACATGACAGAAAGGCAAACCACACACGTTGTACTAGTTTAATAATTTATTTGAGAAAAAGTGTGAATGCTTAGACGGATAAGTACAAAAAACTGAGGATACCTAGAGAAATTACCTAACAAAGAGAAATTAAATACATATGTACCGCAAAGCAACACTGATTGACCAGCGAATTACAAGTTGATGGAGTGATTGAGTGATTGACTAAATAAAAACACCTTCAGGCCAAGAACAGACAGCGCTATGTACTAAATCGAAGCTAGACAGAACACAGTTAACTTCCACTGCAACACGAAGCGATAAGCACCACCAGAAACAATGTGCGAAGTCTTTATAAGCATCTATAATAAAGTTAGTAATGAAAAAAGTATACATTTTGCAATTTCTTACCAGTTTAGAACAAGTGAAGGCGTCTCAGAGTGATTGGTAATTAGGTAAAGGTTTATTAAGTGGTTCAAAGGGTTAAGGTAAGTACATAAGGGAAACAAAGG
>NC_087161.1:25271022-25273522 GCF_035594125.1 Scylla paramamosain | reverse complement strand
AGCACCACCACCACCATTGCCAAGGCAACTCTCTCTCTCTCTCTCTCTCTCTCTCTCTCTCTCTCTCTCTCTCTCTCTCTCTCTCTCTCTCTCTCTCTCTCTCTCTCTCTCTCTCTCTCTCTCCCCCCCCGGTATCCTTTCCTTCCACGCTCTCTCTCTCTCTCTCTCTCTCTCTCTCTCTCTCTCTCTCTCTCTCTCTCTCTCTCTCTCTCTCTCTCTCTCTCTCTCTCTCTCTCTCTCTCTCTCTCTCTCTCTCTCTCTCTCTCTCTCTCTCTCTCTCTCCCTCCCTCCCTCCCTCCCTCCCTCCCTCCCTCCCTCCTAGTATCCTTTCCTTCCCCGCACGTCTCTCTCTCTCTCTCTCTCTCTCTCTCTCTCTCTCTCTCTCTCTCTCTCTCTCTCTCTCTCTCTCTCTCGGGTGTCGCTGGCTGGTGGGGTCCGGGGAGAGGGGTGGTATGAGGCCGGAGGAGGTGGGGAGGGATGAGCGCGATTCTGATTGGTTAAGACAGATGACGCCCGTCCACCGCACAGCCAATGAGAATTATGGGCTGGTTTACGCTCACTCCTCCTCCTCCTCCTCCTCCTACTCCTCCTCCTCCTCCTCCTCCTCCTCCTCCTCCTCCTCCTCCTCCTCCTCCTCCTCCTCCTCCTCCTCCTCCTCCTCCTCCTCCTCCTCCTCCTCTCTCTCTCTCTCTCTCTCTCTCTCTCTCTCTCTCTCTCTCTCTCTCTCTCTCTCTCTCTCTCTCTCTCTCTCTCTCTCTCTCTCTCTCTCTCTCTCTCTCTCTCGTATTGTCACTTACTATCAACTAACCACATGATGACGTGTGTGTGTGTGTGTGTGTGTGTGTGTGTGTGTGTGTGTGTGTGTGTGTTTTTGTTTGTTTGTTTGTTTGTTTGTTGTTGTTGTTGTTGTGCAATAGCATGTTTATCTTATTTGTTTATGTTTTTTTATTTGTGTTTGTGTCTATTCGAATAAGCGTTATACTCGTAAATTTCTCTCTCTCTCTCTCTCTCTCTCTCTCTCTCTCTCTCTCTCTCTCTCTCTCTCTCTCTCTCTCTCTCTCTCTCTCTCTCTCTCTCTCTCTCTCTTTCCTTGTGTGTGTGTGTGTGTGTGTGTGTGTGTGTGTGTGTGTGTGTGTGTGTGTGTGTGTCGATGTAAAGTTTTTTTTTCACATTTTCTCCCTCTTTCTTTTATTATTACATTTTGTTACAACTTTTTTGGTAGTTTTTTTTTCTTCTTTTTTTTTTGTCTATAATTAATGCAACTTTCAATTTACTCTGGATATGTTGTTTATATCACCGTGAAGCTTCTGGGTCATTAACACTACTACTACTACTACTACTACTACTACTACTACTACTACTACTACTACTACTAATGATAATAATAACAGCAATGGCTTGTAAAATCTCATCATTGCGGTAATTAAAATGGTGACCTTCTGTAGCATTTCACCTGTTGCACATCTATTTGTTTATTGTGCACTTCATTGTATTCATTTATTTATTCATTTATTTATTAATTGAGTTGGGGATGGGAGGAGGGGAAGAAGAGAGAGAGAGAAAGGGCTCATTTATGTCTGTCTGTGTGTATGTCTGTCTGTTTGTCTGTCTTTATGTGTCTCTGTTGTGTGTCTGTGTACCTTACCTTTCCTTACCTCACCGTGCATAACTCATCAGTATATTATTTACACTGGCTTTGATTACTGATATTTCTTTCTAGTAGGAAGTATAAGTAATAATGAAGTCTTCCTCGAGGAATTAAAAGTGTCGTGTTTGTGTGGGAAGAGGAGATAAAAAAAAAAAGAAGTCAATCACTGGAATGTTCATGTGCGTGGTAATGATTTGTCGGCTGAGCGCGTTGACAATACTGCAGTTTGTGTGTTAAATTGTGCATTCACGTATATATGCTTCTGTTTATTTATTCATTTTATATATTTTAATTGTTTGAGTGTTGAGTTTTTGATGGTGGTGATGGTGGTGGTGGTGGTGGTGGTGGTGGTGCTGCTGCTGCTGCTGCTGCTGCTGCTGCTGCTGCTGCTGCTGCTGCTGCTGCTGCTGCTACTGCTACTGCTACAACGACTATGGTACTACTACTACAACTACTACTACTACTACTACTACTACTACTACTACTACTACTACTACTACTACTACTACTACTACTACAGCTTCTACTATAACAACACGTCTAATTGTTATTGCTACTGTTAGTGTTACTGTTCCCATCGTTACTGTTGTTTACACTTCCGTCTCTCCCCCAACAGGCGTACCTGGATCATGGGTGCCAGTGGGCGGGGCAGGGGGCGGCTGGGTGTGGGCGATGAGGGGGCGGGGCGTGGTGCTACCCTGCCTCCCGCCCCGCCCCGCCCCCTCGCCCCAGGAAGCCCTCGGCGTCACCTGGCTGAAGAATAACGTCTCCGTACAGGATCGGCGTCACATGGTCACAGCAGCGGGCCACCTCAACATTACCAAGGTGAAGGGGTGGTGGGGGATGGGCGGC
>NC_087161.1:25263522-25266022 GCF_035594125.1 Scylla paramamosain | reverse complement strand
ATTTTCAAAGGTGTTTTCATGGTGCTAGTGATAATTTAACCACGATGCTACCAATTAAGGGAAAAACATACAAGAAAACGCGACTAATCATCTTTCTGACCTTTTATGACAGTCCTTACGAGAGCCCAGAGTGATTCAGAGTACGGCCCTTGAGTCTCTGTGGAAGTCACGTCACGCATAATCCCGCCGGCACCCCCTCCCTCCCCACCCGTCCCTTGCTGGCTGGTCTCCTTCTGGTGGTCAGCTGCGGCCTGTCGTCTTCTGCTGTAGTCTTATCCCCTTATTGAAACACTTTGCTCTCTCACCACGACTGTTTTTAAAGGCCACAGAGATGATTAGCCGGGTTCTTACTTCTTTTTATTGTTAATTATGTAGAAATCTCGTTAAGTTGTCAATGAAAACACCCTTCAAATCCCGTGTTACTTCAACTGAAGATTTTTTTAATGTAGTAGGGATTGGCTGCAGCGGTGACTCAGAATATGGTTCTTAATCGTGTTTTTCTCTCATTACAATTGTTTTCAAAGGCCACTCAGATAAATAATAAAGTTTTTATCTATTTTTTATTTATTTTATTTTTTTTATTATTTTTATTTTTTTATTTTTTTCTCTCCATTGATGATGCAGAATTCATGGAAACACCCTTAAACACCGCAATGAATTTCACTACACGAGAGATTTATGCTCTTATATCAGATGAATGGTGATTATTGGTGTATATTGGTGTTGATTTATCGTAGTCATGCTTATACGTATTTCAGTCATGTTCCTTCCTTCCTTCCTTCATTCATTCATTCATTCGTTCGTTCGTTCGTTAGTTCGTTAGTTCCTTCTTTATATTCGCGGTGAGGAGACAAAAATGTTACAACAACGAAGCTTTTTTATGTTTAGATTAACTGTTTAAACCAAAGAGACAAGGATAGTAGTGGTAATAGTAAAAGAAGAAGAAAAAAAAAACGTTCAACTTTTTTTACTTCAGTTCACCCGCGTCGATATCACTCGCTCACTTACGCATGCACTCACTCACTCACTCACGCACTCACGCATGCACTCACCAAGCTCTCCACACTGATAGTACACGAGCATAAACACCCCACGCTCCTCATTGTCTCTCACCATCACCACCATCATCACCATCACCATTCACACCACATTCCTCATTCCATCAGGTGATGGATTCAAGGGATAAGGTTCGACAGTTGAAGTAAATGTACGATGGAAAATGCTCGATCATTGAAGAATGCTATGTACACGATGGGAAAGGTTCGATAATATTTAGATGAAGGTACGATGACATATATTACAGTAACGCTACGGTAGTTTAAATAAATGTACTATGAGAGACATTACATACAAAAAAGTACAAAAAATAAAAATTATTGACATTGTAAAGGTGAAACTACTGGCAAGATTCGACAATTTAAACAAGTGTATGATAAGACTTATTACAAAAAAAAGAAAAAAAGAAAAAATGGGAATTAAGATAGATGCACTACGAGATCAGAAGTAGAAAAAGACTATTAATAAGTGTACGGTGAAGGACATTATGCTAAAAGTTCGATAGTTTTTAATTTATAGTACGATGAGACGTTACGAAAAAAAAAAAAATGTTCGCCAATTTAAATAAGTGTACGATGAAGAACATGGCGTCAAAATTTCAGAGTACGAATTTAAACACGTATACCATAAAATTAATAAATAATAACGATAACAAGAATTCAGACAGGTATATAGCCAGAAGCATCTCAGGTATTATTACAGTATCATGAATTAGGAAAGGCGTACAGTGACAGAATAATCAGCACAGGTATATTACAGTCCCAGTAGTTAAGAAAGGTGTTATATAGAGGAAATAACAAACATACAGTGAGCGGATAGCAAGCAACACAGGCATTACAGTATGTTGAGTTAGGAAAGGTGATAAAGTGTGTGGATAACAGTGCCTTCCGCAGGTATCGTGTATCGTAAAAGACGGTAACCATGGCGCCATCCCCTCCTTGCCTCACCAACTTCACCACCACCACCACCACCACTACCACCACCACCACCATTGAATCATCACCACCATCATTTCCCTTTCTTAATACCTTCATCATTCTAGTCATCACCATCATCATATAATCATCACTATCATCATGCCCTTTTTACTGTAATCATTATTCTAGTCACCACCACCACCACCACTCACCACCATCACCACCATCACTTTCATATAATCACCATCCCACTAATCATCACCATCATCACCATCAGTTTCTAATTACTATTGTCACTATTTACGTCATCATCACCACTACCACCACCTTCTGCTAACTGTGCTATCACCATTCCAGTCATCACAACCACTTCTCAATCACCACCACCATTACCACTTCATCACCGTCTTCACCACTTTGAGTCATAACCATCACTACCATCACCATCACCTCTTCACCACAACTTCCTTATTAGCTCGTCATGAACACCACATCCCAGTCACCACCATTCTAATTGCTGTCACCAT
>NC_087161.1:25163522-25253522 GCF_035594125.1 Scylla paramamosain | reverse complement strand
TGAGGTGCGAGAGAGAGAGAGAGAGAGAGAGAGAGAGAGAGAGAGAGAGAGAGAGAGAGAGAGAGAGAGAGAGAGAGAGAAAGAGAGGATGTTGGGTGGGGGGGTAGTTGAGTTTTGTTAATTAGTTGGTGAGTTAATAAGCTGTGTTAAAGAGGTTTCCTGTGTGTGTGTGTGTGTGTGTGTGTGTGTGTGTGTGTGTGTGTGTGTGTGTGTGTGTGGTGTGTGTGTGTGTGTGTGTGTGTGTTGCATTTACCTATTTGTGTTCTTTATGGGATTGAGTCAAGCTTGGTATGTCCTGTCTTTTAAAACCAAATCATGTTTCTTTCCTCCAAAGAATGTGCAATCAGGAACACATTCCTTAGGCAATACATTCCTCTGATGTAATGCTCTATTTGCAAAACTGTATTTCTGCACATCCTTTATCTCCTCTTGTGTTGTTGAATGTGTTGCTGTGTTCTCTTGATGTTGCATTTCCTGCTAAACAAAAGTCTTACATTACCTTCCTCATTCTTTTGATTTGATTTGATTTTTATTTCATTTTTTTTACACATTTATGCATCATGTCTCCTTTTTGTCATCTTTTCTCCAATTTGGATAGCAGTAACATTTTAATCTTTCATTGTAATAATGCCAATACTTGTCACTCATTATAATACTGATCTTTGTACCTTTCTACTGTAAAAATGTTTCTTTAAACTTGGATTCCACACCGCTGCTGCATATTTCACTGTGAGACACAAAACTTTATTATTTTCTTTACTCTGTCTTTATCTGTGTGTGTATAGGTCACACACAGTGCATGCATACTTTTGATTTTAACATTTATATGAAGTTGGTGTTAGTTTCTTATTTATCATTATTCCATTATCTCTTTCCTTCTCTGCTTTTAAATCATATTACTGAGCCTGTAGCTCCATCCAGCTTTTGTATCTTTTCTTTCAAACTGTCACATGACACATTAAATTCCATGTGCCATTTATTTTTCCACTCAGTCAGTTTGTATAAGTCTTCCTCAGTTTCTTGCAGCAATGTTCATTTACAATTACTTTGCGTCCTGGCATCATCAGCAAGCATTCAAGTAACTTCCTTCTGCAACATTTTCCTCAGCATCATTTATACAGACTACAGATCATGATTGGTGCTAAACTGAACCTTGAGGAAAATCTGCTGCTACCATTCTGCTTTGAACAGTATTCCTTCTCATTATTGTTCTCTTCTCATTGCCTCTAGAATCTGCCACTCATTTTGACTGATTTCCTTGAACTTCTTTTTGTTGTAATCTCCTCACAAGCTGTTGGTGAGGGACTTTGCAAATGCTTTTTAAGATTCTTTATATATTCCTACTGTACACACATGTGATTTTTTGTTAACAAATTAACAGATTAATTGTACTATGTAGATCTTTCCTTCCTAAATCCAAATTGCCTTCCCAGTATCATCTCTTTCTTTCTTAGTGTACTACCAAGTTTCTTTGTATTATATTTTTTTTCTAAATTTTGCTCATTACAATCATTATTAATACATATTTGTATTTTAATGGGTCATATGTGTTTCCATTTCTGAGTTATTGAATTATATTTGTATTTTTTTTCCAGCAGTGGTAATCTTGCTTATTTTATTGATTCTTCAGATATATATTATGTTAAGTGAGCTATATATTTCCTTTGCACATTTTTCAGTACTCAGCTCAAGTGTGTGTGTGTGTGTGTGTGTGTGTGTGTGTGTGTGTGTGTGTGTGTGTGTGTGTGTGTGTGTGTGTGTGTGTGTGTGTGTGTGTGTGTGTGTGTGTGTGCGCGCGCATAAGAACATCCTGTAGCCTGAAATAGCCACAATGAAGTAAAAGTTATAGCACTATTGTATATCAGCATAACTTTAATATTCCTCTTCTATATCTTGCATAATGTATGTCAGTTTCAAGGTAACATTTGTATTATAGACCCTAATTTTATTGCATTTCTTTTACATATTTATTTTCTGCAGGCCTGCAAAGTTGAAGTCAGAACAAAAGGTCATGTTGATAATTTTTAACAGGCAAACAATTGTTAAATAAGAGCAACATGACAGTGCATGAGAAGCAGCCACATTGTGTGTAGGCCAAATAGAAGTCACTGGGCAAATAGATGAAACCTTCACCACTACATGTGCTGTTTAGACATGTTACCCACAGGCAGCCCCTTTTTTGTGCCTGTACAGCCAGCAGCACACTGTTTTAGCACTGCAGCAGAGAGGCACCAGGGAAACTATGTGCCTGCAGTGCTGTATACAATTTAATCATTCTATTGTGTGCTATAAGCAAACACACATTGCTGCTCGTCTTCTCAAGGCTGGATGTGTGTAGGGTGTGGGCACAGGCAGCGGAGCACAGGTTGGGTGTGTGATGGGTGTAGGCACAGGCAGCAGGGCACAGGATGGTTGTTTGTTAGGTGTGGGCACAGGCAGCAAGGCACAGGGCTGAGTGATGGATGTGGGCACAGGCAGTGGGGCACAGGCTCAAGGTGCAGTTGGCATCACTCAAGCAGGAGACCCTTGGCACAGATGACCTTGACTCCTAGACATTAATAACTATACTGAAAATAAACTAAACTTTGCCAAACAAACGGATTTGTTTACTCACAGAGCCAGTTAAGATCACTTGCCTGACTTGGTCTTACCCTCTGCCTTCAGAAAGCCTTCCTTCACACTGCTTTCAAGCATCATGGTGCTCAGGAAACCAGGCTTATGATTTATTTATTTATTTATTTATTTATTTATTTATTTATTTATTTATTTATTTATTTATTTATTTATTTATTGATTGATTGATTGATGTTTCATGTTTGGCAACCAAAAGATTTTTGATAATTGTGTTTTGATCATATGAATGTAGTAGATTTATGTAGATTTATGTTCTTGCTTTACTGGAGTACTGTGTCACCTTGTATAGTGCCAAGGACTGCTTGTGTAGTGTTAATGAGGCACACTTTTCATTGGTTTCTATATTTATTTTTGTTTATTTATTTTTTTAATACTTATTTATTTATTTTTTTTATTTTTTATTGATACAGTTGTACTGTGGGACCTGATCATAGGTCTCCTTGGAAAATGTTGCTCACCATGTGATGTTATAATTCACATTTTTGAAAGCATATAGAATTGGGAATTATTAATCCTCTTTAGAGGCATCTGAAACTGTCATGTTGTATAATATTCACTAGTGTATTTTCACTTGATGATCTCATGAACACACCATCTGGTCATTACACAAATCTTATACATGTACATTGAAGCCAGAACTATTCAGGAAAAAAAATTAACTTAGGGACAGTGGTGCAAGAGCTGATGCCAAGGACATCTGGGGCTAATGGGAGCACTCTGTTGCAGGTCTCACCAAGAACTTTGTGGTGAGCCCCTCCAATGTGACGGTGCTGGTGGGTGAGGCTTTGCGACTCTCGTGCCAAATTGGACTCCCAGCCCCCTGCCTCACTCCTGTGGACCCAAGATCAACAACCTCTACCTCAACACGACAGGTGAGGCCAGCCTCCTCGGCACCTGTGTTATGTTTCCTACCCTCCCTGCCCTCAGGAACACTGCCACCACCCAGCTGCCCTGCTGGCGTGCACTTGTTGGACCACCGCCAGGCAAGATTGTATTTTTAGGCTTGATACCTTATTGGAAAATGGGATGCTGAAGCTCCTCAAATTTTTGAAATTCTTGGGAGTTAATGTACATTGTTGTTCTGATGCTGTGACTCAGGTGTGTATCCCAAACCATGTGTGTGGTAGGGAGTCAGAAATGTTGTCCTGGGCACAGAGACAGATATCCTTTTTTTCTCTTGAATTTCTAATTTTCACTTGGTTTGGCCATGACAGGAATGTTTAGCAACTGTTTTTGATGGCATCCAGTACATTATGCTATGATCTCCTTACCTTCTACTAACAGAGAAATTTGAGAAATATTATGAAGATTTGGATGCCTTCCAAAGTAGGGGGACCTAACATTTGTCTGTACCTATCAAAGGAAGCTAAATCTTGGTCAAAGATGTCATTACATTTTCTTGCAAGTATTAAAACTATATCTTTGAAAATCTATAGCTTTAGAAAAGAGATGATCCACCTAAAGTTGTCAGAAGCAGTCATTAGCTTAGAGATGTGGAGCTGAGGCCAGGCCAGCTGTGGTGTGTTGGAATGATCCATCCTCTCTCAGAGTTGCATTCACATGATTTGAGTCAAGTATTAAATCTGAATTCTTGGACATAAACAGAAAGACATTAGAAATAGTTATTTATTCATTTACTTGTTTGTCACAGCATTTGACCCAGCAGATGAGAATTATATGTTTTACTCATTCATTGAACAGGAATTATGTTATTGAGGCATTCGTTCATTTGCTTATGCGAGTCCAAAACAGTCTTAATGCATGAGCAGATATTACCATTACATTCTCAGCATTTGGAAGTGCCAGACATTTAAATCACAGTTTAATGCTTACCTCTCCAGAGTGAACATGACTGCTTTGCAGGCCAGAGAAATGCCCACCTAAAAGGATAATGAAAAATCATGAGTATTAAAGATTATTTTAAATACTAATGTTTTACTAATTAGAAAAAAGAGATGTTTTTAAATGTGATGATCAAGGGGTGATGCTGCTTGTTGGTGTCCCTGAATAATGTCCTGCAGTGTGGACTTTAGCTTTCAGTGTCACTTGCAAAGATTGGGATAATGAACTAAAAGTGATTAAGATCAAGTTTCCTTTAGAAAGTTTCTTCTAGGAGGAAGAGAAGTGATATTATTTCCTCTCTCTCTCTCTCTCTCTCTCTCTCTTCTCTCTCTCTCTTCTCTCTCTCTCTCTCTCTCTCTCTCTCTCTCTCTCTCTCTCTCTCTCTCCTCTCTCTCTCTCTCTCTCTCTCTCTCTTCTCTCTCTTCTCTCTCTCTCTCTCTTCTCCTCTCTCTCTCTCTCTCTCTCTCTATATATATATTTATATATATATATATATATATATATATATATATTTATATATATATATATATATATATATATATATAATATATTATATATATATATAATATATATATATATATATATATATATATATAAAGCACTTTTTGGCTGAGGAACTCAAAATTAGTTTGCCGTTTCATCAGGTGGTAACTTTTCGAAGTCTGTCCATAATTAATTCTGGTGGTGTGGTGTATATTCCATTGCCAGTGTTCTTAATTCTCATGTGTAATTATGTTATTGTCACTCCCTGCAGTGGAGATGACTCTGCCTTCCATTGTCAGCATCATTTGACCTGATGGCTTTCAAAACAAGTAGTATAGTACATAGAAACCTTAGCAGCAACACTGTAAATAGCATTCCTTATCCCTCTTTTCACTTCTCCATTCTTGTTAAAAAGGCTTTGTAGTATACGTTCCATAATTTCTTGAGTGACGAGTGTGGGTCTCTACAGGAGTCTTGTCTGCCTGTGTGTAGACTTTCTGCCTGGGGCCTCATGTATCATGTTTTATTTCTTTATCAAACATACTCAAATTCCCACATGCCTAAGTTTCATTCTACTACTGCTGTATTTGATAGTGAATAAGCTTCCATCCTGCTCACTTGATCTACTACTGCTGTATTTTAATAGTGAATAAGCCTCCATCCTGCTCACTTGATGTCACCTTTCCCCTTCATGTGTTTCCATGCTGCATTGAGTTTCCCCTTGCTCATTCTTGTTTTGCTCACCTTACTATCCTTACTCATTTTGCTTTTATTTCAAATGTCAAAAGTAAATATAATACTGATCAAATTTTTCTATCTAGGTACACAACCCCCTTCTCAGGAGTACTGCACATTGTGGGAGTGCAGGCCAGCGATGCAGGCACATACAGGTGAGGCAGGCAGTGTGCATCTCCTGGCATGTTCTCTGTTTGTAGGATAGATCAACATATGGCAGCATCCTTAGGGAACTCTATCTCCAACAAGGAAGGGATGATGGAAATTAGAAGCACCTTCTTGTAGATTCAGATGTTTCAACATGGAGTAGTATCTCCTCATTGACCAAAAAAATAAAACAATGATATAATAAAAATGTAAAAGAAACAAGGTTTTAGTGTAAGAATATACAAATAGTAGAGTTCCACAGTGATCATTCACAGAATTTATACAATTTTAAGATTGTAAGCTGAACTAGAACAATTAAGTGGTGGATTTTTCTTTAATGTATACATATATATAAATTTTAGAATTGTGGAGGAAATTGTAGATTGTCAGCACTGGCAGCATTCCTTTTATTCTTGGCACCATGCATATACACCTTCCTCTACAAGATAAGGTTCCATGCAAGACAAGCCTTTCTCACTAGATTTTAAGATTAACATCTTTACTCCTTAATGTACAAAAAATTCTGATAGCCAAGTGGTTGAGATGCTAACTGACTCTTTTGCTGTGGGTGGCAGATGCCTGGCGACCAATGCTTGTCCTCAGCAAGGAGCGTCGGAGCAGCAGCGTGACCGTCACTGTGCTGGAGGCCGGGGAGGAGGATGTCTTCCGGGCCCCCTCCTTTCTCTCCCCCAAGAAACACCTCAAAGTCAGGAAGGGAGAAGATGCTGTCCTAGAGTGTCTCACCACAGGGCTGCCTCTCCCCAGCATCTCTTGGCAACGAAAATGTGAGTCCAGCTTTGCATTCATCTGTTCTGATTCTTGCTTCTGATTACAACTGTAGAATCTCATCTTACCCTTAGACATATACTCCAGCCTTGCACATTCCTCAGCTAATTATTCATTCTTGAGTATTCTAATCCGCTTTCATCACATTGAACAGAGGATTGCTCAATACATACAGTATCTGCATTACTAAAATAGATTCTTCCAGTCATCTCTCATTTTCTTAAAATGACCACTTAAGAGTGGTAAATTTGATAGGTTCTACTCTTTAGAGTGTTTTTCCTTATCTATACTAGACATGCCAAACCTTTCACGTGTAGCATGCCTCCATTATGGAAGTGCAGCCTTCTGTAATCATAAACAGTCATCAGTTACTCCATCTTCTGTCTGATCCAACTACATTAGTCATACAATACAGTTTCAAGCACAAGAAGTAAAAATTAGGAAACAAAGTTCCAGAATGATTAGTGTTTCCCTGTCATTAGATCTGATGATGAGATTATTAAAAACTCATTACTTGAAAGTTGATTTTCTTTAGATATAACTTTTCCTAGAAGTAACTTAGGTGGCTTCCCTCACATTTTGTTTCCCTAACAGTGAAATATGAGTGAGGGTGAAGCATGGGAGGATCTTACAAGCCACACAAATGGCCTTGTAATGGGCAGCTATGGAACACTCACCATCCCCAATGCCCAGAACACCAGTGCCGGCCGCTATGCCTGCACTGCCAAATCCCTGAACCCTACCACCAAGAGCGAAGTCACCATATCTCAGGTGGGCAGCTCAGGAACCTCTCTCTCTCTCTCTCTCTCTCTCTCTCTCTCTCTCTCTCTCTCTCTCTCTCTCTCTCTCTCTCTCTCTCTCTCTCTCTCTCTCTCTCTCTCTCTCTCTCTCTCTCTCTCTCTCTCTCTCTCTCTCTCTCTCTCTCTCTCTCTCTCTCTCTCTCTCTCTCTCTCTCTCTCAGAAGGATTTTGGGGATTGAAAAAAGGAAGAGTCAGTCAACTTTTCACACTTAATTCAGGCACAGCTACTTTAGAAATGCCATACATACATCTGGCAGTCTCCTTTTGCCTCCTACAGGAAATAGAACTCTATGTCATGATACTACTACTACAGAAATTGCTTACATATCATTGTCTCATTTCACCTTGTGCAGGAAATAGAACTAGATGTCATGGTACCCCCGGAAATTATCTCCCCTCCTGAGGCACTGGATACTCTACTGGCCAAAACTGCCCGGCTGGACTGCATGGTCACGGGCAACCCCCTCCTCGGGTCACATGGTACAAAGATGGCCTCACCGTCAACACGAAGGGCCGCATAATCCAGACGAGTGCCAACCAGCTCGTCTTCACCAACTCCATCACCTCTGACACGGGGCTGTACCAGTGCCTCGCCTACAACAATGCTGGACATGCGTGAGTGTTATCAAGTCAACCAGCACCTTATTTGCCATGCTGCTCCCACTCCCTAGTCCTTTTGTTGTCTTTGTTTAACTTGAAGTTTTTGTTTCTTTTATTGCTCTTTTTCTTCTCTTATACTTGTTATCAACCACTGTTTTACTCACCTCTCTGCTTTCACTTCCTAGTCCTTTTGTTGTCTTTGTTTGACTGGATGTTCTTGTTTCTTCCATTCCTCCTGGTTCTTCCTCTTTGATGAAATTTTTGTTTTTCTGATTCCTGTTATCAACCACCGTCTTACTTGCTTCTCTTCTTCCACTTCTTTGTCCTCTTGTTGTCTTCATTTTGCCAGAAGTTTATGTTTTTCCTATTCTAGTCATCAACCACCGTCTTACTTCCCTCTCTTCCTCCTCACTTCCTCATCCTCATTTTATCTTAATTTAACTGAGAGATTTTGTTTCTGCTCCTCCTCTTGTTTCTTCCTGTGTTATCTGTACATGGCTTAGGAATTCTTGCCTCACACTATATAGATTATCAATATCAAATTCTTGTATCCTGAGTGAGCAATTACAGAATTCAGAATATCCCTAGTCTGAGTCAAGTAATGTTTCTATCTCTGAGCTTCACTCCTTAAAAATCAAGATGCTTCACTCACCTCACCACTCCACTCCCACAGCTCCAGTTGGGCCCCGATGGTCATCAACTCGTCCAAGAACCACCCGGACCCGCCCCAAAACCTTCATTATTTGGTGCTCTCCTCCACCTCAGTCCTGCTCACATGGGATGCTGTCCTTCCTACCAGTGAGAAGATCAAGGCCTACTCCATTCACTACTTTGAGTCTGGTGAGCGTTCTCTCTCTCTCTCTCTCTCTCTCTCTCTCTCTCTCTCTCTCTCTCTCTCTCTCTCTCTCTCTCTCTCTCTCTCTCTCTCTCTCTCTCTCTCTCTCTCTCTCTCTCTCTCTCTCTCTCTCTCTCTCTCTCTCTCTCTCTCTCTCTCTCTCTCTCTCTCTCTCTCTCTCTCTCTCTCTCTCTCAAATGCACAAGTTTTCCTAATTTCTAATCTTCTTACCTTTTAAAAACAACAATGAAAATATACACTATATTTATTTCGTACCAGCACAAGGAAAGATAACTATCAGCCTACTGAATGCTCACCCTTCCCTTCCAGATGCTGATGAGATGGAACGCCAGGCCGTGTCCCAGAACACCTCACACCTTCTGGAGAACCTGAAGCCAAACACCAAGTATGCTGCCTTTGTGCGCGCCTACACCAACTTCCCCTCAGACCAGTCAGAGCGCCTTGTCTTCAGCACTGCCGAGGATGGTAAGTCAGGGCAGTAGCAGAGAACGGCAATATGTTGGCTAATGTACTCACTTCTACTGTGTTTTGTGTATCTTCATAGTCTTGACTCCTTGGAAGTGCATGTGTCACTTCTCTTTTTTGCTTTTAAGATGTTAGTAAGTCAGAGCACTCAAGACTGAGGGACTTCTAGGATCTCTTTCATTTGTTTGTACTCATTTATTCTCTCTTCTCCCACCAGTTCCCAAGGGAGCTCCCATCGTGCAAGTGACTCCCATCTCCCCCACTGTGCTTCTGGTTACCTGGAAGAAGCTGCCTCCTGAGCAGGCCCAGGGCAACATTGTGGGCTACAAGATCCACTGGAGGAAACATAATCATCACTACTATCATGTCAATGAGGTGAGGCACTGCACACACACACACACACACACACACACACACACACACACACACACACACACACACACACACACACACACACACACACACACACACACACACACACACACACACACACACACACACACACACAAAATTTAAGAAAGTTTTTGATGTAACTCATAGAAGGTTAAGACAGATGCATCCAATACAAAAAGAGGTACTGAAGGAAACTTACTGCCATAGATGCTAGACTTTACAATAGTATTAAAAATGAAATAATTGAGAACAAATCGCTCATCAGAGAGAGGTGACAAGTGGCATCTCACAGAATTCAGTACCATGTTTCCATTGTATGTCAATTAGATGAATGACAAAACTAGAACAGAGAGTTACATGAATATGATTGAGTTGTTTGTTGGGAGTGTTGCCTTTGAAACAGCACTCCCTAACATGTCCCTTCTTACTGTCTGGTTCTGACGTTTTCTTTCTCTTTCCTTTTCTTTTCCCTTACTAACCAAAATTTATTCATTGTTCTCTATATTTTCTGATTGATGATGGTGCCAGAATACAAAGATGTCCCATTCCTGCAGGTGTCAGCTGATATCCACCAGTTTGAGATCAGGGACCTTTTCCCCGCCAAGAAGTATGAGGTGCAGGTTCTGGCGGGCACCAAGGCCGGCTACCCCACCAAGAACAACTGGCCCTGGATGCCCATCAGGATGCCTTCCCGCACGCCCCGCAACGTGCCACTGCCGCCCATTGTGACACTCAAGGTGGTGAATGACACTTCAGAGCGGGAGACCAACAAGCTGGCCATTAAGGTGTGTGTCTGGATGTGTGGGTGTGGGTGTGTTCATGTATATGCACTTGTATATGTATTCTGTCCACTTCTCTAATGCGTTAGTTAGCCAGTATTCTCAAACATTCATCCCTTTCTCTAGTAAACCCTGGAATTCCCTGCCAACTTTCTTCCTTTTTCTCCTACCTATGACTCATTCAAGAGGGAGGTTTCAAGACACTAACCTCCAATTTTGGACGATTCTTTTGACCTTTCTATTGGAACTAGCACCTCAGTATGTCCATTACTACTAGTGCGGCTGTTTATTTGGGAAAAGATGTTGAATTAAAAGTAGACAAATGATTCAGGAAGATAAATTAAGAATTACCTTTTTCTTTATTCCTACAGATTAACTGGAAGCTCCCAGCAGAGAACAAAGCTGAGGTGGAAGGCTACATGCTGAAGTACAGGCGGCAGGAACGACAGTGGAAGGGTCCCATCAACCTCCCTCCTTCCCAGACCTCCTACACCATCAACAATCTTGGTGAGTGTCTGTCAGGCTTGGGAGTCTACATTGCATTATTTCTGTTTTTTAGGTAAAAGTTTGGTGGGTCACTGTTAGGACACAGGCAGATCAAACTCCATGGCCAGGTTGGAAGAATACTGTCATCATGTTCCTTGAGCTTTGTATTTGGACGGACTAAAGTCAACTTTTTTGTGTGCTTAGGTTTAGATCTCTCATCTTACTTTACCTTTGATGTTCACCAGGTATGCTGTATGCAGCTTTGTGTTTTTCAGAAAGTAACACCAGTTGTCAAAATATTCAGCCTGTTTTATAATCATAAGTTGAATTATAAACTTTTAAATGTTAGATGTTAGGCAGCAAGATACAAGCAGTACAGTTTATCTTTACCCATGGACTTCCTTTATACTCTTTGCAGAGGCTGATTGGTATGAGGTGCAGGTGAAAGCATTCAGTGTTGATGGGGATGGTGGTGCCACAGAGCAGATAGTGCACACCATGCCCCCCAACCCCAACACCACCATGCCCCCCACCGCCTCATGGAATATATACCAGGTACGTGTTATGCTGTCACCCACCCTCACACTGACCAAATAAAGGAAATCACTCATAGTATGGGTCCTGAAGTGTACTCTTTGCCATAATGTAGTTTCAGGAACTACTAGAAAAGAAAAAAATCTATTTCATTTTTCTTTGTTTTAACTGTCAAGAATTATTGTTGTAGAGATTAAAAGTGAATGACTCTCCTCCCATTACTTACAATAAAAAAATATTGTCAGGAACTTCATATTCACCAAATGGCATGAAGTTTATTCTTGTGAGCTGAATGTCATTGGTAAGTTTTTGCTCACTTCCTTTTGATGTCTGACACTCTCCTCACCTGCCCACCAGTTGGAGGCTGACCCAAGGTCTCAGACCAGCATTCACCTGTCTTGGCGCCTTGCTGAGGGCCAGGAAGGGGCAGCATACTACACCATCAAGTACCGGCAGGTCTCACTGTCAACAGATGCTACAAAGGAGATCTTTGCATGCAGGTGGGCAGCAGTGATGGTTGGTCCAATGTCAAGGAACCTCACACTAGATTCTGTAGAAGTAATTAGGTTGTTATTATATATATATATATATATATATATATATATATATATATATATATATATATATATATATATATATATATATATATATATATATATATTATATTATATTATATTATATTATATCAGTTGCTATGGATTAATGTAGCAGCTGTCTATCTGTCCATTTCTCTGATGCCTTATTTAGTCTGTGAGCCTCCTTCCCAAGGAAGGTGGCCATGGCAGAACAGCTTCCACCCCTCCCTGTCCAGACATCCTCTTCTTCCTTGTCTTGAAATGAATCATATCTATCTATGCCTTTTAATTTAACTTGAATAGTTCTCTAACGTGATATATTTTTTAGTGAAATGAAAAGATGTTTTCAGTCATGACTTTTTTTCAGTGAAACTCCAGAGACTGTCATTACTGGACTGAAGCCATTCAGCACGTATGAGTTCAGCGTGCGTGCCCATGAGTCTGACGCTGTGTATGGCCCGTATAGCCCCGCGGTGCAGGCCATCACCATGGGCAGCCGTGAGTGTTTCCTTGTGCAGTCTTGGTATAGAGAGTTTTAGTTAATATGTCTTTATCTTTCATTTATTTGATCTTTATTTATGTATTTCATCTACCTACCTTTATTTATTTATTTATTTATTTACAGTTACTTTTCTTTTAACCAGCTCTCTCTGGCTCTCATCCTTTCAATGCCCCCATTTGGAAGACTGAATTTCTCTGCATAAGGTTTTCTACATATGTGCTCAAAGTACTGATTCCACAATATATCATTTTAACCTAACTGAAAGACACAAACATGTTCCTGAGGATTGTATAAGGAGTATAATTATTATGTTTATAGTACCAAAATAATCTTGAAGATGCACAACAACTGATTGCTGCATTTCTTTGCCTGGCAGTGCCCTCAGCTCCAGAGGACATCACATATGAACCAACTGATGCTTCAACGATCCGCCTCAAGTGGGAGACGCCTGAGAACCAGGTGGACGACATCAAGAAGTACGAGATCCTCTTCACCCTGGACAAGATGAAGCCGTTGTCCAAGTGGCAGGTGCAGGAGGTGGATGGCGAGACAGACGTTGCCACGGTAAGGCTGTGCCAAGGACTGTGTGTGTAAATGATTGGATCCTTGAATAGAGATAAGAGAGTATGCAGCATTGAGTGAGTGAATGAGAAAAGGAGAGTTGCTTGGGTATTGTTAATGCCAAACTGCTGATAATTGAAGTTAATCTTTAATGTGCCAATAACACAATTGGTGATTTGTTACTCTACATACCCCCAGTTTCTCTCTCTCTCTCTCTCTCTCTCTCTCTCTCTCTCTCTCTCTCTCTCTCTCTCTCTCTCTCTCTCTCTCTCTCTCTCTCTCTCTCTCTCTCTCTCTCTCTCTCTCTCTCTCTCTCATTTTCATTTACATAAAACAATAAAAATTAAGAAAGAATTATTAGACTTTACATTGAGGCAGAGTTTGTGATTGGAGGAAGAGTAAGGGAGAATTTGGTGGTAGTGTGAAGATCTGGTGTGAGAAGAGAGTTGGCTGACTGAGCAGAGCTGGGTTTGTTACAATAGCCTGAGGATGAAATTGTGTAGAGCAAGAGTCGAGTTAACTAGATTAGATGTAAGAGGGGCGTAGATAATGGAAGAACTACAAATAGAGTGAATGGACAGTGTGAAGAGAGCATTGGATGCAAGAAGGATGTCTGTGGGGCAAGGAAGAGTAATTAAGCATGAAAGGGATGACTGTAAATGCATAAATGGGGCATAGCATGTAGAGCCTCTATGATTGCTTTCCTGTGTCTGATCCTGCCACCTGATCAGGTCAGAAGCTGGAAAGAAAATGGGTCTAGCTGAGATAGTTTTGAGTAAAGTTGTAGGGAATGTGTGTGTGTGTGTGTGTGTGTGTGTGTGTGTGTGTGTGTGTGTGTGTGTGTGTGTGTGTGTGTGTGTGTGTGTGTGTGTGTGTGTTTTCTAAAGCTTTCTGCAATTCCCTAAACTCTTGCATCTTGCAGGTGAAGGGACTCATTTCCAATACGGAGTACTGGTTCATGGTCCGCAGCTGCACAGTGACAGGATGTGGCACTGCAACAGAGCCACTTGCTGCCACCATCCCTGCCATTCTCCCGTCACCCCCAGACATTTCCCCAGAGATACTATGTAAGTCTTAGGTCTCAAGGAACCCTACCCATCCATATGTTTATGCACACTCAAACTGTTATCCATCAGACTCATCTGTGCCATATCAATTGAGGTGTATAAGCACCATCAAGAGCAGTTCAAATGTGGTGCTTGAATTGGTGCTATATGGTAACTTTACTAGCTTCATTTATGATGGCTTATAATATAGTTTTATACTTTCATGTCACTATAGTATAATATGAGACTAGTTGCTGCATATTATTGGAAGTGGAAGAAGGTTTAGTGGATTCTCGTGGATGTGTAGTGCGCCCTGCAACAAGAAGGTATGTAGCCAGGGAGGGGCATTGTTGAAAGGGTGCTCATGTCCTACTGCCTTATTTCACCTGAATTTTCGCTGAACAGAATGGTGACATTGGCAGTGACTGCCTCTGCATACTGGTGTAATGTTGGTGCCCACTTGGAGGTGCCTGTGAAGTCCAGGAGGTGCTTACAAGGAATAGGAAGATTTATAATTTAGTAAATGTATGGTGGGGGGTGTTCCACTCATACTGCTCTTTTAGACAGGGTGTAATCAAAAGCATTTTGTCTTATCAACTCTTCTCCTCTGACTGACTGTCTCCACCCTCTCTCTCATCATTGCAATGTTGCATCTCATGTTACCTTCAAGGCTCCCATAGTATACATACTAACCCTCTCCACTGCCTCATTGTCCTTTCCTCTCTGCCTCTTGTTGAAGAGCAAAGCCCGCCAGTACAAACAAGATCAATATTCAAGGGCATGCAAGTGCTGCAACAAAGTTACTTAAAAGAAATGTGCACTTTGCTATTTTCAAGATATTTTCAGTTGATATTCTTACAACCAGATTTTTATTTTTTCATCAGTCACAAGACAGTGTATATGATGAAAACATTTAAAAATAAAACATGAATGACTACAGAGAGTCTTAGGAAGTAGATATTCCTTATTCCTCAGAGTCTCATGCTGCCTTCTTCTTGTTCCCAGACCTGATCTGTGGCTTGGTAGCATTCGTGTTTGTGTTTCTCATCGTCCTCATCACTGTGTACATCATCAAGTACCGCAACGTGACCTCCCAGCCACGTGTCTTATCCTGCAATGGCAACGGCCACATCAACGGCAAGCGGGTCACAGCCGGGGCCAGCAAGGGGCGGTTGGGTGGCCCTGGGGACAGTGAGGGCCAGGAGATGGAGGTGTACGTGCCCATGCTGACACAGATTCCACCTGACTTCAAGTCCCCGCCTTTGGACACCAAGGTTAGGAATGAGTCCTGAGGCAGCAGGATATCGGTGCTTAATGAAATACACGTTATATTTTCATTATTTGTGGAATTAAATGGATTTGTAAGAGTAAATATTGACTCATATTCAGTTGGAACTACTTGTAGTGCACAGCTAATGTAACTTCTGCCCTTTGTACAGGGTGGGTACCCAGACACTTGGCTCAATGGACTCAGCAACTCTCGCTGCAATGGATACGTGCAGTCCCGGGAGCACTCCCTAGCAGGCGCTGCTCCAAGTGCCCCTGTCCAGGTGAGAGTCAGCAGGCACTGCAAATGTTTCCATGTTAGGTGATGGTAGGGACACAAATGTTATTTAAAACTGTATTTTTCACAGCACTGAATTTCATGATCCCTACTACCATGTTACTTGGTTGAACCTGAAACCTTTTGCTTTTCAGACTATGTTATGAATTTCATGAATTTTCAATTATTATTTGTGACTTCCCTGTGATATTCAAAGCAGGTGAGATGAGAAAAGGATACTTGCTTGTATTTTTACTGTACATTGCATTTTAATTTTCATGTTCTCTCTTCACATTTACATCAATGTTTCATCTTTGTGACCCCTTAGCTAGAGAACTTCTCAACAAATTTCCATCTATAAAAATTGTAATCTGTTTGTTGCAAATATGGGCAGACCAATCTGATCTGCAGAATGAAATGGCACTTTTTTGGTTATAATGTTCTTTTGTCACAAATGTTTAATGCTTCTTTACATCAAAAACCACATAAAACAGCAGGTTAGGGAATGTTCAGCTAGCTTTGCCTATACATATTTTATTACTGCTTTTTCTTCAGGACAGTTGTACTAAAGCTTAGAAGTGTATTTTACTCTTAATAAAAATTTGTCCTGACATTTTCTAGGGTGGATCAGAGGAGGAAAAAGAACAACTTGTTTTAGGTGCTGGAAGCAGTAATGGTGCCACAGCCCAGTGTGCCTCTTCCAGCAGCCAGCCCCCGCCAGCATCTCTGCAGGCAGCCAGTGAGCAGAGCCCCAGCAGCTGCTCCCTCACCACCACACCCCCGCCCTCCCCAGCCCACCATCTCAACCACAGCACCACCTCGCATGATGGTCTTAATAACGTCACCAGTCTGACAACCCTCAGTGTGGCGGAGGGTGAAGGAGGGGCGGCACCAGACAGGACAGGGACAGACGACACCAGTCAGCACACCACTGCTGCTGCTGCTGCTGCTGCTGCTGCTGCCTCTGTCACTGCCTCCACCCCATACCACCACCTCCACCACCACCACCACCACCATGCAGGCGCTGGGGCGACGAGAGCAGCGTCTCCAAGACCATCACTGACAATGGCACAGTAACTGGTGCAGCGCCTGGTCACTGCCGGGCTCACTTCCCTCGCAGGCCCCTGTCACCAAGAGTCTCCTCTGGTCTGATGCGGGTATTGATACGTATACAAGGCCTGGCCCAGCCACTGCGGTGATACATGCGGCAGCTGTGCCCATCCAGCCCACAGTGGACTTGATGCGTGTGCCTTGACCCAAGTGTACAAATGTTGTCAGCGTGGGTACTTGTGACCACCGAGAAAATGAGCGGGGCTGGGTCAGGCACCCATTGTAGCCACTAACAGCTAGGTGTTGTTTGGTGTTTACGTTGTAGCATTGTGGATATGACTCTCGGTCACACAATTCAGGCTCAGCGTCCCCCCACCCCCCGACTCAGCACGTCATGATACAGTTCACTTACCGAGGCTTATTGAAAGGAGTACAAAACACTAACTTTTTTCCAGATTTTTATGTGTAAACTGTGACTAGAGAGCTGTGTCCAGGTGCTCCCTCATTTCTCTGACAACAAGGTATCAGGGATTATCCTGGCAAATAACAGTATGCCTGCCCCCACCCCCAACCCACACCACCACCATGGCCCCCAAAGCAACTTCTCGCGTCTTCACAACCTCATTGAGTCGCCATATTTGTATCAGGGATGGTAATCTCTTCTCATAATTTTCTTTTATATAAGACTGTAATACATCTTTTATTTAGGTGTGTTTCATTTGTCTGCTGGTTCTTATATAACATAAAGTAGTACAAGAGTAATGGGTTATTAACACTTTATGTATGAGGAATTGACTTTTAGGCAGCAGTTGTGTTATGTAACATTTCTGTGTTTTTACTGTTGAAGCATTACAGTCTGAAGTCAGGGAGATTCATACCAAGAGCAACCAAGTGCAGGAGTCGTTCTTGCACTCAATGATCACATGCAGCGCTTATAATATTGCAGAAGCTACCTGAACCATTATACCGTTATTAGCTCCTTACCAGGTGGGTGGAGGATCATTTTAGAGGAGCATCCTTGGGAGGTCGGGAGTTGTTATTTTCTGATGATGCTCATCTGATGCCATTCTTCACTCTGAGTGTTAGGACTGTATCACTCTGTAAAGTGTTTAGGTCCAGGAGTATTGCAGCTTATTTACTTGTAAGAACTGTTGCAGCTTTCATTGCATTTTCTCAGCAGATGTCTAGGGCAAACTTAGACTGATCAACTTGATTCATTCTTATCTATTTATTGTATCTTTTGTCATCTCATAACTATATTCTATCTATCTTAAGAAGAATATCACAACAGTAGGCATTTTACCAACAAAAATTTGGTAAATTTGGCCTCTTTGCTGTGTCGAATCAACACAGCAGCGAGTGGAAACACTCCCAGTGTAACATGTGATCCTTCACCCACAACTCACTTTGCATTCCATACAGACTTCTGACAAGTGGTGCTGTGCCACTGAACTAAATTACCGTCAGTCAGTTCCCTAAAGGCTCCCTGGTGGGCAGCTCTGGGTCAGCTAGATGCCTGCACACCTCACATCCAGTGGCTCCAGGTGGTACTCAAACCCCCAAAGCCTCACATGGTGCCAAGAAGTTATAAAGTTGATGAAGTTGACTCCTGCCAACACTGCCTCAGAACTTGGGCTGAGTAACGGTAACTTTGATCAGTGGAAATGTCCTCCTCTCAGAGCTCGGGCTTGCCTCTCCCCGGTTCCCAGCAGCACTGGCAGCACCAGCCCCTGTGAGCCCTGATCCTCCACCAGTGTGGCACCACAGGTCTGGATTGCTTAATGAAATGATAAAACAATACTCAAATCTGTTGTCAGATGAAACGTGTTAAAACCACAAAACATTAGCAGTTGAATCTATTAATAGTGCTGTTTGCTGGTGACAGCCCTTAAATACGTGTTAGGCAGCCATTTGTGCTAATTTGCCTTATGATGAAATTGTTCAAACCTTCAGGGCAAAAGATGTGTGTTTGCAAGGGAAGGTATTTGGCACCACTGGTGTGTGATGGAGCCTTCTTGTAGAGTCATGGTGGGGGTTCAGCCTGGCTACTCTCCTGTGTGTGTGATGTAGCTGACTGTCTGAGGTGGGAGTTTCATACATAAGACTTATTTTAATATTTAGTACAAATCATATTCCATTTACTAACTATATACACTGGTTAACTTAATCCCTGGTAGGACTACTGAAACAATCTCAGTGCTTTTCTCAATCTCCAGTTGTACAGATTGTCATAAGTCACCCTGCAACACTCTGTGCAGTCAGACCACTGCTCTCGGCTAAACTTAGACCCCCTCATGGCTTTGTATCAAAGCCCGGAACTGAGAATGGGATGTGGTTGAATGAGTGGCTTTGATGAGCAGAAGATTGGGTGTGCAGAGTGATGTGAACCCCCTTCCTCCCAAGCAAGAAACTTAGCTCAGGCTTTTACCTCAGTTACTGTGTGGAGCTCCAGGAAATGACAGTGTGAGGAGATACCCTATATACGTATTTGTTGCCCATGGATGAATATTGTCTCTATTATTATGAACTCTTATGTTTGTATCTTGCTGCTAAGTTAGTTTTGTTAGCAGAAAGGGTGCCAACCATTAGTGGCTCAGGTGAGGGACTCTCCGCCCCCCCCAGCCCACCACTACCACGCAGGGGGCCCACAAACGCTCAGTACACAACTATGCTAAAGATAGAAAATTATTTAAAAGAGATTTATTTCAAATGTATGTATATATACCTCACTTTATCAAAATGTCTGATGTATATACAATTCCCATCCCTCTTTCCCTACCTCTGTATTTCTCTCTCTCTCTCTCTCTCTCTCTCTCTCTCTCTCTCTCTCTCTCTCTCTCTCTCTCTCTCTCTCTCTCTCTCTCTCTCTCTCTCTCTCTCTCTCTCTCTCTCTCTCTCTCTCTCTCTCTCTCTCTCTCTCTCTCTCTCTCTCTCTCTCTCTCTCTCACTGTTCATAAATTTATGTATATACTTTTTTCCATGGATTCAGTCAGTGGAGGGCCGGGGTGGTGCTGGAGGGGCAGCGGAGCATCAGTCCAGCTTCGTGCACATAATTTCTACCTCATAAAGGGCACAGGTCAGGTGGGGCAAGGGACCTGCTGTTTCATCCTCCAAATTTTTTTTTTTTTTTTTTCCAATTTTTTTTTTCTTTTTCTTTCCCCCTCTTTCTCTTTCTCTTTTTTTTTCCCCTCCATTCCCTCACCCATTTTCCACCCTTGTTATACTTCATTTCATATATATGTATATTTTTTTTTTTTCCAATAAGTTAGACAAGAGTCCAGGTTGGCAGGGGCTGTGGTTCTGTTTCTCAGGGAGCTCAATGTACAAACACTACACTCCACAGCACCTGCCCACCAGATGACCCAAACCCCAAACACTCAATCACCACCACCACCACCACCACCACCACCTTGGCCACCCTCTCCACCACCTCTCCTGCTTCATTCCTCTATACTACTGGTTGGCCCTTCTCTTCCTCCTTAATGCTAAGCTGTATCTTCCAACCCTTTCTTTCTTCACCCTCCTCCTCCTCCTCCTCCTCCTCCTCCTCCTCCTCCTCCTCCTCTGATTCATTAATCATATTAGTATACCCTGTGTTTTGTCTGTTAGTAGTTCCTGTGCTACCTCCAGACAGCCATCACTCATCCCACCCAAACCACCAAGGAAGAAAAGCTAATTTCTCTCTCTCTCTCTCTCTCTCTCTCTCTCTCTCTCTCTCTCTCTCTCTCTCTCTCTCTCTCTCTCTCTCTCTCTCTCTCTCTCTCTCTCTCTCTCTCTCTCTCTCTTCCTCTCCCTCTCCCTCTCCCTCTCCCTCCCTCCCTCCCTCCCTCCCTCCCTCCCTCCCTCTCTCTCTCTCTCTCTCTCTCTCTCTCTCTCTCTCTCTCTCTCTCTCTCTCTCTCTCTCTCTCTCTCTCTCTCTCTCTCTCTCTCTCTCTCTCTCTCTCTCTCATATTTTTTTTACAATACATCCCCCTACCTCCCAGTATACACATTTAAAATTTATTTTAAAGTACATGATAGTTACGATTTTTTTGTTATAGACACTCATGTGTATTTATGAGTGGATGTATTTTGGAATTTTGTTTTCCTAATTTTATCATACTACCTCGTTCCTTTTTGTATAATGAGTGAAAACTTAAGCATTGCATCTCCCGTGCTGCATATGTATGATAGCTCAAGGGACAAAGAAAGGAAAGAGATTGAATGCTCCTATGCCAACTCCCTCATCCTCTGCCAAGAGCGCATTAACTCAGCTACTTCATGATAACCAGTCATTATTTTGTCAGTAGGATGTTATCATGTACACTATTGTTTCTTTTTTTATTCTGGATGATTGCAACATGAACTGGTAGGCTGGGGAGGCTGTCTCCCCTCCTCACCTCCCAAAGGTGTGTTCCTCCCCCCTGCTCCCCCTGTGACTGTCACACTGTTGGTTGCTCTCCCTTCCAGTGCAGTAGTTGTTTCGATCACAGGGGCAGCCTCCCCCGCCTTAAATAGGGTAATGTAACAGAATTTGGGATTGTCAATAAGACTCATATTCTATTACAACATAGGATGTAAGCCTTCTTAAGAATTCAGAATGTTTGTGGATTACTCCAGCCAGTTGAGGTTGGATCCCTTATCCTAAAAATGCCCCCTTCATTTATTGTAGTTTTTAAGATATCGTACAAGTTAACATGTACACAGGGTTGGAATACATTTTGTACAATAATTTAATGTATTGAGAAACGTCTTGTGCTCATTTCTATTTGTAAATATTGTAGTGACACTACTAAATATGTACAAGGTAGTGGAAGTTATCGGCTTAGGTAGAAGTGAGCTGAACCATAGGCCTGTTACTTGCATATATATTTTTTTTGGTTGATTACTACAGTACAGCTAAAAGCACAAGATAAACTATAGTTTGCAGCACCATCTTGTCAAGAGGAAAAGAAGTAAAAAAACAAAAAAAAACAAGAAAACAATTAAAGTGCCCATGCTCATCTGTCACAGGGATTTTGAGGCATGACTTCAATATGGTTCATTTTCCTCTCCCTCCCTTCCCCTCCCACACCCTCCCACCAAGATGCTACCTTCAACTCCACTACTCTGCAACCCACACTTACAACTAACAGACAGAAAATGGAACATGTTGAAATCCCTGCCCTCTTTGCCAGGACAACAAACCAGCATGAGGTGTCAGGAATGACACACCAGAAACAGTGCTGACCTAACAACCCCCTGGAACCCAGCGGCAGAACTTTCAAGTACTAGGAGGCAAGCACAATGCAGGGCTTGCTGTCAGTCCTCCCTTGCTAGGGCATACACCATAGCTTTTGAAAGGGATGCTCTCCATTCTCTCTCTCTCTCTCTCTCTCTCTCTCTCTCTCTCTCTCTCTCTCTCTCTCTCTCTCTCTCTCTCTCTCTCTCTCTCTCTCTCTCTCTCTCTCTCTCTCTCTCTCTCTCTCTCTCTCTCTCTCTCTCTCTCTCTCTCTCTCTCTCTCTCTCTCCTCATATTCTCATGTGTTTCCTTTTTCTTTTCTGCTCATTTTTCTATTAGTCTCTCTCTCTCTCTCTCTCTCTCTCTCTCTCTCTCTCTCTCTCTCTCTCTCTCTCTCTCTCTCTCTCTCTCTCTCTCTCTCTCTCTCTCTCTCTCTCTCTCTCTCTCTCTCTCTCTCTCTCTCTCTCTCTCTCTCTCTCTCTCTCTCTCTCTCTCTCTCTCTCTCTCTCTCTCTCTCTCTCTCTCTCTCTCTCTCTCTCTCTCTCTCTCTCTCTCTCTCTCTCTCTCTCTCTCTCTCTCTCTCTCTCTCTCTCCTCATATTCTCATGTGTTTCCTTTTTCTTTTCTGCTCATTTTTCTATTAGTCTCTCTCTCTCTCTCTCTCTCTCTCTCTCTCTCTCTCTCTCTCTCTCTCTCTCTCTCTCTCTCTCTCTCTCTCTCTCTCTCTCTCTCTCTCTCTCTCTCTCTCTCTCTCTCTCTCTCTCTCTCTCTCTCTCTCTCTCTCTCTCTCTCAACAGCAATTTGATTATCACAATGTACAAATCTATTCGGAGGTGCTACAGTTAAGTGCTCATTAGGTAGGCCCGTTTCAGGTAGCCTAGTCTGTCCTCCACCTGCTTCACCATTTAGTAGTTGTCTGAACACCACCACCACCACCACCACTCATTTCCTACACCATCCTTTTCTCTACCTGTCATCATGCCCCTCCATTACTCATAGTTGAGCAAAAGCCCCTCCTATTGTTGTATCAGCCCCCATGCACTTAAACTCTGGTGTGTGTACAAGGGTTTTCCAGTTTGCGTTATATGGCAGCAGCATGTTCACTGTCAGTTTGTCCTGCTGGGAAAGAGGCTGATTTCCTGGCACTAACATTCACTAATAGCTGGGACATTGGTTTGGAGGGCTGCTCTTTGATACAGTGACCCCTTGTACCCTTGTGAAGGAGTTGCTTGCGAGGTCTAGTGGTTGGGCAGCAGTGAGGAAGGGCATTTAGGGTGCTACTTCTGGCCCGTTTCATCCATGGTGCTCCCCCGTAGACGCCAGGCAGCCAAAACACCAGAAATAAATAAAACTGTGAAGAGCCTTTTTTTCTTCCCTGCTGCTGCCTGCCTCTTGACCACCACTGACCCCCAGCACTCAGCCACCATCCTCACCCCTCGCTCGCCACACCACACCACACCATTGCCAAGATATTTCAAATGCAATACAGTGTCATACAGTCTTCAGGTACCTCTCTATCATGGTCAGGAGAGCTCATTCATCAATCCATTCCATCATTCATCCACTGTCATTCATTCATCATTCATTCTGTCATTCAATCATTTAGTCAGGTCATTCAGTCAGTCAGACAGTCAATCAGTCAGTCAGTCAGTCAGTCAGTCAGTCAGTCAGTCAGTCAATCAATCAATCAATCAGTCATCTACTCACCTACTCACTCACTCACTGCCCCTTCCCTTTGGCTCCCATGTCATGTGCCGAGCATTCCCCCTCCCTCTCCCCATCCCCAACACAATGCGGGCCACAGTCAGATCAAGTTTAAGTTACCACAGCCCTCATTACGATGCAAGTAAAAGCCACACCTTCTGAGGTTTGCCAGCATCGGGTACAAAAAGACTGATACATACGTACATACTACACAGTTCCAATGATCAAATTTTTGCAATAACTGTCATCCTTTGGCCATCTTAATTGTTTAATGGAAAAAAAAAAAAATTAAGCAAAACTGGCATGAAATGCATGAAATGAGCACACTGCAGAAAGAAATGAGCTATCGTAATATTTATGTGGTATAGTTGCTTGTATATGTAAGAACTGCCTGTGGTGTGAGAATCTGAAAAAACTTTTGTTTTAGCAGCTGCTGGAAGATTATGTGACAGTGGCAATAAAAAAAAAGCATAATGCAGAGATGTAAAGTTTGGATACTAGAGGAAGCTTTTCATGCATTTATATTTTAATCTTTATTTGTTAATCCCCCAATACCTAATGGGAAGATGATGTTTTTGTTTACTTGACCCCATTCAAGATTTTAAAAATGATAAAATCCAAGTGTACCAGTGAAGCTTAAGATTCAAACACCAAAGGTAAATATTTTAAGAGATCTGATGTTGTGTGTCTGGTGCTTCCAGTTTGTGACAAGATCAACAGTGTATGTAAGGAATTTTTTCCATTGTGTTTATACATATATTTTGTCTTAAAATCATCAGTGAGGGAAAATTTTGATTAGATTGCAAATCATGGAGTGGAAACGTGTGATCTTGTGATAAAAGTAGTGTCAGTCTGGAACTCTTATTGTATAAATAATACTTAAACCACATAGCTCAGGTTTAGTGTTGTGGTGTTCATCAGCATTTTGTTTTGGCACCAATAATCACCACCACGGACACTGTGTGGGGATGCGTCCCCGCCGGCAGATCGGCCACTCGATCCAGCCAGCCTGCAGTGACCGGGTGGTGATGAGAGGCAGCAGGAGCAGGACAGTGCACTAGTCACCATCCTTATGGAGGCTGAGTCTTGGAACACGACGTCGAGCAAAAGGAGCACGTCGAGTGGCAGTGTGTGTGTGTGTGTGCGCCAACCCTACGTTTTGTTCATGTGTTAGGGAGGGGAGGAAGGGGACCTTTTTCATCAGGCTTATATCTCAGTTGCTGACCCATAGGATGAGCCTAATTTGACTTCCACAAAACTTTCAAATAACATTAGATTATAGCCAATCAGTTTTCCATAGAAGCAGGGGACAAATTGCAGCAGATAATTTAATTATATACCTTACCCTACCTCGTAGGTGATGTCTTTACTTGCGACCTCAGTAAACACAAAACTTTTTGTAATTTATAATTTTATTTGTCATCTGTGTGAATGTTGGTGTGAAGATGACTATGTAGTATGTTGGCATTATTGAAAGGAATTAATGGTGAATGAAGCAGCATTTATAGGTCTGGGTATTTCAGTGTATCCCACATGCAAGCCAGGACGACCTAGTCTTCTGCTGATTACTTGTATGATATAATTACTGACCTTGCTGGAAAGGACATCACTGTATTTGATATTTTTTTTTTTATAGCTATACAAGTCAAATGAATTAGTCTTTTAGTGACAAAAAAAAATTGGAATATGGTAGATCCAAGGTGGTGTTGGGCTGCGCACCGCCAACACCCCCCCAGCATCTCACTTGGTTAGAGTAATACATATATCAGGTTATTTTTGTACCAGAAAACTATAGCCTCCTCACTCATTCTGTTTCCATCTTATTCTTTATTAGCAAGTGTTTTGAACTTGTAGAACACTTTTCAATAGTTCCTGCACCTCACTCCTGCAGTGAGGAGCAGACCAGCAGTACCTGTGTGTGTGTGTGTGTGTGTGTGTGTGTGTGTGTGTGTGTGTGTGTGTGTGTGTGTGTGTGTGTGTGTGTGTGTGTGTGTGTGTGTGTGTGAGAGAGAGAGAGAGAGTGAGTGAGTGAGTGAGTGAGTGCACGATGTGTGTGTGCAGGCGGACACAGGCATGCATGCATTCTTGCATGTTTGGAGTGCATGCATGCATGTATGTGTATAGGTGTGGGTGTACGTGCGTGTGTGTGGGTGTGCAATGTGCGCGCTTTACATACACACACCAAAACCAGTGAAACTCCATTCCGGTGATACTTTATTTGTTCATAATGATGGTCGTCCCAGTAAATGCTCATCTTGGAAGGTGTGAGGAGGCTGAGGCAGGTGTATGAGGAGACAGACAGACAGACCGACAGACAGACAGACAGCAGAACTAGGTTACTCCCATAAGGTGAAAACTGGTCACTTGTGTCATAACTTAATGTGTAAGTCATCTGGAATTATTTAACTATGACATTTATTGAAGAGGAATAAAAATGTTTGCATTGGGACTAACTAGTTTGGTCTGTTAAAAAATAGGATATTATACAAACATGTCATTGGATTATGATGCAGATCTTTGCTAAGGCTTCCAGGAAACAACTGCAATGGTGACTTTTTAGTATGTGGCCTCAGTATAGTATCGTTTCCATCGGAACACAAATTATTTGTACTGTGTTATATAATAAATCATTGCATAGACTCTTTCAGACTGTTCCCAAAAAGATAAAATAAAATACCATTACATGCTAAGTATATATGATAAATATCCTGGCAGAGCAAATCTCACAACATAAGCTGTAAAGATGCACACACTGTGCTTATTGTGTGGCATGGTGGCATGGGTTTTACCTTCCCCAAGACTGTGGTGTCAAGTGCAATCCTTATTCCTAATTATCAAAATCTTTATCAAAGATGGAATAAAATTAAAGCTAAACTTGTGCCATGGAAAGGAAGCAAAACTGAGATACAGGTAAGTTTCTCCATGAGGGATGTTGGGTGATCTTTGATGTGGGGCTCCATTGATCCATGGACCAATATTTTTTTAAGCCTTCAGCAATAAATATGAAATGGCCTCATAATAATAAGAACAGGCAGAAATATTCATCAAATCAAAATAGCAAATATGATTTTACATGTGCAGCACCTAAATGTTTACAGGATGTTGGAAAGTTAACTAAAGTGTCTGTCATGTCCACCAGATTGAGTGCTACTACAAATTATTGTCAGGTACAAGCTCCACATTTGCTTCTGGGATATTAGTATGGAACCTACATTTGTATATGTAAAATACCTTATTTATCTGTTATTGGACTTTGTCATTTATAATATTTAACTGTAATGGGGTCTTGTGAGTTCTGGAAAACTGGTACAAAACGGCTGAATTGTGGAATCCATGTGGTATGTTAAAATGTGCTAAATGTTCCTTCATTAAGACCCTCCACTGCTAATGACTTGTGGGTGTTGATCAGCATGGAGACTATGGGACCACTATTCTGTTTCACTTGATGACGCTGTGCCCTGCTTACAGAAGAAATAAGTGTACAACACACAAATATTCAGTTCATGAACTGTTCACATTCTCATTGAGGGAGGGACATCAGCATAGTGGAAGTGGCTGAACAAGGATAGATTGAAAAATAGCTAAGTACATGCTGAGATTACCATGAGCTATTGAAAAGGGTGAATATTACTTAATACAGTAAGAAATCAGTGTAAGCAAATACCATTTTTAGTATCAGGGAGTCCAGCCTAGGGAAAAAATAATAAAGTTCACTATGTCCCTAAAAAAGCAAACAGGTGAGGAGCAGAGAGGGATCATCATTTCAGTTTGTGAGGCACTTCAGGCTGCCAAGAGAATAAAAAAGTAACAGGAATGGAGTTCCAGACTTGACCAGTAAAAGGAATGAAAGAATGAAGGTACTGGTTAATTCTTGCATTAATAAGCTGGTCAGAATAGCAATGGAAGTAAGTAGGAAGTCCTGTGTAATGAGGCCATGGGAGAGGGGAGGAAATCAGCAAGTTCAGCAGAGCAGTCACCTTGAAAAACAGAAAAAATATAGTAAAAGATACAACATTGTCAATGGGAGTGGGATAAGCAAGACAGTCTGTTAAGATGTGAAGCTTTTGACTCCACCCTGTTTAGGAAGGCTGTGTAAGTTGAATCTCCCCATATGTGGGGCCAAATGGACAAACATGGCTCTTGTGTAAAATAAGTGGAAAGCATAGAATTCAGAAGACCACTTACAGACCATACCTTATAATTGCCAGATAGGAATTAAGTCAAAGTAAGTCAACAGAGTAACCAAGTGGGAGGAGAAAAGTATTGACCAGCCTTTGGGACTGGCATTCTAGTGGGCATTTTTGTTGCCTTTGGCCAGTGACCCTCTTACATTAAAAAAAAAATAAATAAAATAAAATAAATAAATAAATAAAAAAAATAATAATTAATAATAATAATAATAATAATAATAATAATAATAATAATAATAATAATAATAAGGTATTTGAATACAAATGAGAAAACTTGTTTCTAATAAAAACTAAATATGAATATTAAAAGTAAGACCCAAATAATGTAATCAAATTAATTTGAATATGAATACTGAATGCCACAAGTGTTCTAAGGATCAAAGACAAATAAAATTTAGAAAACAATTACAAAGATATTATATTACAAACATGATACATAATAATAGTAAGGAATGGAGATGGGGGGAAGCACAGGCCCAGAATCGTTCAATTTGGTGAGGTGGAGCAGTGGAGCCATCTAAATGAAACAGAAGGGAGGATGAAGAAGATTGTTGGAGAGATGTTTGGCTACATGCTAGAAGTCACGAGAAACAGCTGGCAAATATTGACATTTATTATTGATAAAAAGATTTTTCTAGCAAGGTGAAGGGCAGATTATGTATAATTTCAAACAGAAATACAAGGACATGAATTTCAGGAGATGGAAGGTAATATATTGTCTGTGAGCTTTCTTTTCCCACTCGGGACAACACGAGAGCAGGCTGAGTGAACAAGGTTTATGAGCTGTGGGATTAGAAGAAATTATATGTGGAATGCATACTTGTCAAGCGCTTTGACATGAAACTGATAAGGCTAATCATTGATCAGATAGACTATCTCCCGCTGTGCATGGCCATTCCTTTGGGATGTCACCCTGCTACCTATGATGATATACAATATATATACATTTCTCCTCCATTTTCTTAATTTCCCTCCATTTTCTTGTCTGTATATTAAACCAGATCGTCTATCATCCATCCCCCTGTACTAGATGCTTTTTTTTCATTTTTCTCTTCATTTTCTTCCCCCCATTTTTGGTTCGTCTTTTCTTTTGTCCGAGTCTGGTCTGAGCTGCCTACTTTCTCACAGACGCAGCATTCACGCAGCTCGTTGCGTTATTATTTATTTACATACGCGAGTTCCGGCATTGCTTAAATCAGGCTTACGCTATGATACCCACCACCACTAATAAAGCATAGCTACACCTTCACAACACGAATATATACCTTAATAAATCAGACATATAGATTTTAGCATACGTTCATGCAAGAAAACACTAATTTACACCAGAACTGAGTCATGCAACCACGAAAATTTACCACTCACAAATATAATTACAGCCTAAAACTAATAAATTAAACTTTAAAAAAATACGAATATTAATATCTATATAACATTGAGCAAGGAAAGTGGAAGTTAGGAAAGTGTGGTGCAAGAGAGAAGCCATAATGTGATGTGGATTTAATGGTGGAGCGGCGCAGTGTGGTAGAGTGTGGAGGACGCTGGGCTGTGTGGCTGTGGCTGTTTAGCTCGCGAGGATGGGAGTCCCCGCATTTTTCCGGTGGTTATCCAGGAAATACGCCTCTGTAATCATCGAATGCCATGAGGAGAGGGTAAGCAGAAGGGAGCTGAGAGAGAGACCAAAGAATTGGATTTGTAGGTTGTTATTTATGTGAATTCTCACGACCCACTCTATTTTTCTGGTTAGTTAATTATTCTTATGCCACGAGGAGAGATTGAGCAGGGTTACTAGTATGAATAGAGACAAGGAGATCAAAAGGGTTAAGTCTGAGGATTGTGATTAATACGTTTTTTTGTTAATTTCTCGGGACCTGCATCGTGCGTCTAACTCGGCCCATTGTCAACTCGGACCATTCATTATTATCGACTCGCCCCGCCTGGTGAACCAACTCGAACCATTAACTACAACTATTATACTTGTAGCATGTTGAATGCATATAAAGTAAAGGAAAGGGTTTTATTGCTGATTCAACCAGTACACTGTACGTAACTATTAGCCCATCGCAAGGTCTACATCTCACAGTTTGGAGCATTTCTAGCCTCATTTTATCCAGTCCGAAATTAGTAAGTTTACCTTGTGGAGGATCCAGGGCCCTCCCCCCCCCTCTTGCTTAGGCTACAAAATGTTAGGTTAGGTCAATTTACCTTTTGGGGGAATCCAGGTAAGACGAAGCCCTCCCTCTCCTTTTCCCCCGCGGTTAGGAGGTTACAAAATGTTAGGTTAGGTTACTTTACCTCATGGAGCGTATCCACCACGGTTATTACAAAATGTTAGGTTAGGTTACTTTACCTTATGGCGGCTCAGTAGGTTGGGGGGGTGATCATAGGCTGGGTATTGTTTGAAACTGCAAATTTGTCAAGGAAATTACTATTGATGAGGCAAGCTTTTGGAATGCAATTCCAAAAATCCTGCCAGATGTTATAATTTGAGGATGCAGCTTTCATTGAGGGCAGGCAGGGTGGTGGAAAATTCAAGAATTAGGCTTGCAATTAGCCTACACAAGTGATATTAGAACGCATAGATATCAGGAAAGTCCTCAGTATCTCAGGAAAGTCTGGGCATTACCTTACGTCCTTGCAGGCCATATTGAAGATCTCTTCGTAACATTTTAGAGAAAAGCAAACAGCTCTCAGGTCCTTGTAAGTCTTCTAGAATACATAAAAAAAAAAAAAAAGGATCTATTCTCACATTTGGTCTCCCAGTGCATGGTGTGCATTTGTTAGAAGCATCCATACAGATAATAATCTGGAAGGTTGGCATAATAGTTTAAATTGAAAGACTTACAAAGGACAACTTGGCTTTTACTTTTTCATGAAATTACTCAGTGATGAGGCCAAACTAGTGACCTTGCAAGTGTGTCTCCTCTCAGGTGGGAAGGTATTGAAAAGAAAATGTGTTAAATACTCAACACATCACGGTCAACTTGTTAAGCTCTGGGAGGAGAACAGTGTGGGTGAGAGGTTTGCAAGGACTTTACCGAGAGCATGTTCCTGCCATATTGTGGTGTGATTATGATTAAAAGTAGTTGTTTTTAGTCAATGTAATTTCATGTTTTAGTAGATATGTTTTTATTACTTTTGCTTTTATTAATTGACTGCAGCTGATTGTACCATGTGAATATGCATTGTGGGCTTGAAAGGAATAGATTAAATATATATTGTAATTTCTAGCAGGTGTTTCTTTGTGCTTAATACACAGTGAGCCAATTTGGTATGCAGTGGTCCAACTTGGTCATAGGGCAAGTTGACAATGGCCAGAGTCGACCACCATTCATATTTCTCGTTATTTATTATTTCACCTATTTTTTCCCCCTTGTGTTATTGGTTCCTGGTCCTTAGTTTTCCTTACTGCTGTTTCTCTCTCTCTCTCTCTCTCTCTCTCTCTCTCTCTCTCTCTCTCTCTCTCTCTCTCTCTCTCTCTCTCTCTCTCTCTCTCTCTCTCTCTCTCTCTCTCTCTCTCTCTCTCTCTCCATATATATATATATATATATATATATATATATATATATATATATATATATATATATATATATATATGGGCTGTGTTTTGTTCAGTGGTTTAATTATGCTCGGTCACTTTCAGATCTGTCATTCTCCATTGTGATTTCTTTACAAGCTGCATTCCTCCTTGTGATCTTTTTCCGTGCATTGTTTATTCTTTTATTTAATGCTGTCTTGGTTATTTGTTCATTTTCCTTGCATCTATTTATTTATTTTTTATCATTGCAACTCTCTCTCTCTCTCTCTCTCTCTCTCTCTCTCTCTCTCTCTCTCTCTCTCTCTCTCTCTCTCTCTCTCTCTCTCTCTCTCTCTCTCTCTCTCTCTCTCTCTCTCTCTCTCTCTCGGTAAACTACCTTCAAATCTCAGGCAAGATTATTTTATTCTGTTAGCTTTTAGTGTGTTTTAAATTAATGGGAAAAATGTTTTTCTGTGAAATGGTATACTTTCACCCAAATGTTTGGGTAGCAATGAGATGGGCAAGCCGTCCATCTTCTGTACCTGAACCTGGAAAAAAATTATATCTGGATGTTTTTTTTTTCTGTTCTCCTATTAACTGCATATGGTGAACAAATATTTTTTTTTATTTTAAAATTAATTAATTAATTAATTAATTATTTTTGTTATTATTATTTTTTTAGGTAAATCTTACCAATATTTGTTCTTTTATTCTATTGCCACTCTTCTCCAGGACAAGCAAACTTGGGGACCAGGTGTGAGAGTGAGGTTTTAGGGTAGGGGAGACCAAATTTGAAACACTACTTGTCAGAAGCAAAAAACAATCAAATGGCATGCCTTTACGATAATGTTTTTCATCGCAGTCTCAGTAGATCACCTATAATACCTTCACCGTTGTGTTTCAGCAATACAACACTGATGATGGGAAACTCATACCCCAGGACACCTCAAAACCCAATCCCAATGGCATTGAATTTGACAACCTCTACCTTGACATGAATGGCATCATTCATCCATGCACCCATCCAGAAGACAGACCTGCTCCAAAGAATGAAGATGAGATGATGGAAGCAATATTTGAGGTGAATATGAGTGCAGTGATAACTCTTATACCTGATGTATTTAAGTGACCTTATTCTTTACTACAAATAGCAAGAAATGTGACGTGGTACACAAGTGATGTAGGCACACCAATTACTACATTACTTTACGTTTGTTCAAATTGCCTTTAAAAAATTTCAGTGCATCGACCGTCTCTTTACCATTGTTCGTCCACGGAAACTTTTGTACATGGCCATCGATGGCGTGGCTCCCCGCGCCAAGATGAACCAACAGAGGTCCCGGAGGTTCAGAGCATCAAAGGAGGCTGTGGAGAAGAAAGCAGAAGTAGCTCGTATAAGAGAAGAAATGCTTGACAAAGGTAAGCTGCATCATTAATATATACTTTGTGAAAATAATTTTTTTTTTTTTTTATTTAATATAGGAAGGACACTGGCCAAGGGCAACAAAAATCCAATAAAAAAAATGCCCACTGAAATGCCAGTCCCATAAAAGGGTCAAAGCAGTAGTCAAAAATTGATGAATAAGTTGTGACTTTTACTGTAGTGTTTGAAAGCAGTGAAAGTGAAGTGGTTATCTCTTAGTAAAAAGTAGATACTCAAAAGAATCTAGAATTAGGATGAATACAGCCAATGACCTTAGAAAACAACTTTTGGGAAGCATGTACAGTACCTATCACTGCAGGTGACTGGCTTTGTGCATGTTCAAGTGATGAAACAAATAGTCAAACATATCTATATAATGCAAACTTTTTTCATTCCTCAGGCTTTAAAGTCCCTCCTGAGAAGCCCAAAGAGTCACATTTTGACTCAAACTGCATCACTCCTGGCACTCCCTTCATGGACAGGCTCTCTAAGTGTCTCCATTATTATATTCATGACCGTCTCAACAATGATCCAGGCTGGAGGGAAATAAAGGTCAGTTATGCTGAATCATTATGCTGTTTTTTGTCTGAAATTTTTCTTTATTCTGGTGTTACTTCATGATCTCATAACAATAATGATTAAAGATTTATTCCCTAAGTACTTACACACACAATAAGCATAGGTAAAGACTTGTTGTATACTATTATGTAATAAAGTAACTAAAACTAGTGAAAAGCACTCATAAAGTAGATAATAGCATATAAAGTATTAAGAAACATTGAGAATCATATCAAAAGGCCACATCACATTACAGTGCCAATCTCATGTTATTTACTTTGCTTTCCTCATTTTGATTGATTACCTCTTGAGAACATTATAAATGTGTTTTTAATTCAGTCTAGGTTAGTAAGTGATTAGTCTTATAACCTATTTTGTGATGAGATCTCTTCCTCCTTTGGTGGTTGGTGATGTGTTTTCAGGGTGGATCCTTTCCCTCCCTGCTTAAAATTAACTTCATAACAGTGACAGTAATAAAGAAGAACACTCTGGTCTATGCTGACATCTTGTGTCCTGACAGGTGATCCTCTCAGATGCCAATGTGCCTGGCGAGGGAGAGCACAAGATCATGGACTACATCCGCAAGCAGCGAGCACAGCCAGACCACGACCCGGACACCCAGCACGTGTTGTGTGGTGCCGACGCAGACCTAATCATGCTGGGCCTGGCTACCCATGAGGTCAACTTCACCATCATCAGGGAGGAGTTCAAACCAAACAAACCTAAGCCATGTGATATCTGTGGCCAGCTTGGTGAGACATTTATTTTTATTCTTGTCTCCCACATAACTATATTCATCTCTTTATTCTGCAAGACGGTCCTTTATCATTGTTTTCTGTACTGAATAAGGTATGGTCTTTAAAATTTTGTGGATTATTAAGAATAGTTCTCAAATTTTTCTGTATGGACTCATCTTAACCCTTCTTGTGTTGTCATGTAGAAAGAAAATTGTAAGGATACTGCCCTGATTCAGAACATCCCAGTGTTGTAATTAGTCTAGCTACTCATTTCTCAGTGACCATTATGTTCTACATGTAATATGTGAGATACTGACTTCATAAGAGGTTTATCCTAATTAAAGACTCCTGTTTAATAACCAGTTTAGTTTGGCATATGCCATTCTTTTGTTTGTTAAAAATTTTATCCATAACAGTTGATGGCATAATCTTCCCTCAACAGGTCATGAGATGAGTGAATGTGTTGGTGTGGCGGACGGTGGTGAAGGTGAGCCGGAGAAGGTGTTTGAAGAGACAAAGTACATCTTTGTAAGGCTTAATGTGCTGCGAGAATATCTGGAAAGGGAGCTAGACATGCCAAATCTTCCCTTCAAGTATGACTTTGATCGTGCAATTGATGACTGGGTGTTCATGTGCTTCTTTGTAGGTAAGTGGATTCAGAAAGACTTCTTATGTTGTGTCAGAACATGCTGATGGTGTTTGTGCCTCATGTGAGATTTTAAAGAGTGAAACTATACTTCATTCAACCAGACAAGAACAGATTGCTTGAGTTGAGGTTAGTTAGGAAAGTGAGTGATGATTGGTGTGGGAGCATGATGGGATATTGAATGGGAAGGGTGTAGGAAGGATATGGGATGGATTAATTGCAGGGATTGCTGAATATAGAAGAGGACAAGGGGAAGATCATAAAATGGGATGGATGGATAGATGGTGCAAAAGAAGAATCATTGTGCAGGATATGGATGAACTTCATGAGAGTATTTGTGAATGTACAGGTGGTGAAAGCCTTAGTGGAAAGTTTGAATGTCCAATCAGGTGATCAAGTCAGCTGTAGGGAAGGGATGGGTTGGTCAGTTATTATGCAGCAGATATAAACTACTGTCAAGTCTTGGGGGATTCAATGGAAGCTTGATATTGTGTTTCCACAGCATAGCTATATAGGTTAAATGTTTGTATGAAAGGTTAAATAAAAAATATGCACTTTATACTTGAAGCTATATTTTTTAAAGAATTTTCAGTTGGTCTCTAATTCTAATTGCCCATCAAACTTTTTGCAGGCAATGACTTCTTGCCTCACTTACCTTCCCTTGAGATCCGAGAAAATGCAATTGATCGACTAGTCAGGCTCTACAAAGACTGCTGCTATAAAACAGGTGTAAGTATTGTGGTTGTTAACTTGCGAAAAGATTGAGTTTGATTAGCTACTTTATTTACGTGGCCTATATTCACAAGTATTTTTATTTTATTTATTTATTTATTTTATTTTATTGTATTTATTTATTTATTTATTTATTTATTTATTTATTTATTTATTTATTTATTTATTTATTTATTTTTATAAATAGTTATGTTAATAAATGTGTTCATGAAAAGATGATGCTCTTATGCTTGCTAAGATTTGGGAGACAAATCTATTAAACTACACTACATATTGCCATATGACTGCTCAGAGACTCATGATTTAAAAGTAGCTATGAACTTACATGATTCATACCTTTGGCCTTTATAAACTTTGCTTTCCTAAATTAGCTCAGGACAGGTTCTTTTATATTTGTGTATCCATCATTATCAAGCCTGCCTATGTGAGAGTACATTTTGTTTGTGGTGCTTCGTCTGTAGTTACATCTCATTCATTTATGTTTCTCTAGCTGTTAGCTTGTTTCCACTTTATTGCACTCTTATGTCTTTTAGTAAATGGCTCACTGCAAACACTTGATAGGACTGCTACACACATGTAAATACACTTGTGTCTGGGTCTGAAGGCTTTAGTGTAATGGATGGCAGTTATCACTGCTGAACAAAAATTGAAGGAAATTAAAATAAAAAGACAATGATTCTATTAAATATTGGTTGCATTACACTCCTCTGAAGAGCTCTTCCTTCCTTCTGTCTCAGGGTTGGCTGACAGACAGCGGCAAGCCCAACATGAAGCGAGTCCAGATGATTCTGCAAAATCTTGGTAAAGTGGAGGATGAGATCTTCAGAGACAGACAAAGAAGAGAACTGGAATTTAGAGCCAGAGATAAGGCAAAAAAGAGAAATGAGAGAATGGAAAAAGAAGCTGCAAATAGATTTAAGGTTCGTAAAATTTGCTGTGGAAGTACGTGGCCAGTTGTGCTATGCCTAAGCTCCCTGGGTGTGGTTGGGTGGACCCTTTCCACTGGGGGATGACAGGGCTAAGAGTGTGAGTGACTTTCGAGTGTGTTCCGTCTTATCTGGACCACTCTGTGTGGGATTGCGGGCCTGGTATATAGATAGATAAATAGAAAATTTGTAAATCAGGAGTGAAGGTAAGCATATAGCTAATGCCTTGAAGGTTGAGATGTAGGAGATGAAATAGAAGTGGTGAAGAGAGTTAAATTCAATGTTGCACTGTGTGAAAATCATTTAGGTAAGGCAAGGTGGATGATTGTGGACCTGAGAGTGAAAGAATTGACTGAGAATACTAGACTCATATAGGAGGTGCTGAGATAATATTTAGGAGACTTCTGGAGATGGGGGAGAGGACTGATCATTGTTTCTGTTTATTGATATCATTAATATGTATTCTGCTTCAAACAGAATGAAACAGGACAAGGAGCATTAGGTGTGATGAAGGCTGGAGAAACTTCAGTAGCTCATGGAGCCAAGGACGCTATCATGGAGCAGCGATACATGAACATGAACCGGGAGGGTGGAGGGTGAGTGTCTCTTCATACAGTTACTTTGTGTCTTGATGAACAAAATGTTACTTTTGCTACTTGACTTTGACTTGTATTCTGATGGAAAGCTGGAAAGAGAGAATGATTGTCAAATTTAGTTGTTTAACCATTTTCCTTTAAAACTTACACATATTGCATATTGCTGCTTTGTTAAGAGATTTATGGTTTAATTACTGAAGGAAAGCAAATTTTCAGTTGAGATGGTCAAGTCTTTGTTGACATGCTCCTGTGTCAGTTTACTAATTTGGTGTTAAAAGCCAAATTTTGAGCTGAATGTCTTTCACTATCTTATTTCCTTGGCATGTGACCTACACTTTTAATAATGGATGTTAGTTGGCCTTGACTGTTTATTAACTTCATGGAATGACTTAGTACTGATGTACCAATTCTCTTATCTCCATTGGATGGTCAGACGTGGTGTGAAGCGGCCCATAGACAGTGTGGATGACGATGACGAGGAGGAGATCCCTGATGAAGTGAGACTGTATGAGCCAGGTGCCAAAGACCGCTATTATGAATCCAAGTTTGGAGTGAGCCCCAATAACGTGAAATTCCGAAAGAACGTTGCTGATGAATATGCCCGAGGCTTGTGTTGGGTTCTCAAGTAAGTGGTTTGGTGAGGCTTGTTGCAGGGATTGTCAATGTTCCCTTGGGTGACCAGAATGAAATTTAGTTCTTAAATTCTCTAGGAGCATGCAAGGTTGCTTCACTGTATAAGGATGAAGGTACTAGATTTTCATGTCTTTCCTGATTCCTCCATCCTTTTTTTCCAGATATTACTACCAGGGATGTGTGTCATGGGACTGGTATTTCCCTTATCACTATGCACCATTTGCCTCTGACTTCTCAAATTGTGCCAATGCAAATACGAAGTTTAATCTGGGAACACCATTCAATCCCCTGGAGCAGCTGATGGGTGTGTTCCCTGCTGGAAGTCGCTCCCATGTGCCAGAGCCCTGGGGTGAGCTGATGCTGGATCCTGAATCTCTCATCATAGATTTCTACCCTGAAGATTTCAAGATTGATCTGAATGGAAAGAAGTTTGCCTGGCAAGGTGTTGCTCTCCTCCCATTTGTTGATGAAAAGCGGTAAGTTAAGGATTTACAGTATAGTGTTGCTGTTGTTTTACCTTCAGTATACATTGAGAATCACCGCAGATGAGTGTATTGTTATGAATAGAGTGTACATGGTAGCTTCATACCTTTTCTAATTTTTGTGCATGACATTTTAAATAAGAACATGAGAAAATAAGGGGAGCTGCAAGGAGCCATCAGGCTTAAATCTGGCAGTTGCTGTTTGAAACATACCTATGTATTTCTACCTATCATCCCCATCCTTAAATTTGTCAAATTTTTTTTTAAAGTTCCCTAATGACTCAGCATTAACAACTCAATTTTTTTAAAGTCTTATTTCTTTCTTCATATACTAACTATTACTAACTCTTTCTACTATGAATCAGAAGTGTTGAGATTTCTTTCTAATTACCAACAGATTAAAGAATGCACTGGATGAAGTCTATGATCAGCTGACTCCTGAAGAGATTCGGCGCAACAAGCGAGGTGATGACCGGCTGTACATCAGTGTGAAGCATTCGGCCTTCACTAGCCTCTCAGACCTCTACCAGATGGGGATGGATGAAGAGAATGAGGTTTGTCCAGTTGACCACAATCCACTCCAATTATTTAATCCTGTAGCTTCCTTATATCATTGAGTCTAAAATATGAAAGTTTCAGGTTATATTTATGTAGTATAGTCATAGTTCGTAGGCCTGTATTCTGAAATGCAAAGCATTTCAGAATACCATATCAAAATGCATATCAGGACTATTTTTAGAGGCCACAGAGATGATTAGCTGGGTTCTCAAGAATGTTTCTTCTGTTAATAATGTAGAAATCTTAATCTGTCCCTGGAAACATAAAAATGCTCTTAAAAACTAGTTTTTTTAATGTAGTGGAGGTGCATCACAGAAGTGTTTTAGAATATGGTCCCTAGTGAGGTAATGCATCACATCATGGGTTAAGTATTTCATGAATGCAGAGTTATGTGATGTGACCATTAATTTACAATGAAAGTAAGAAAAGTGTAGTTTAACATACATGTTTCACTTCTAGGTCCCAATCAGTGGCAAGGAGTTCCAGGGAATGCAAGGTGTGGTCTTGCTGGCAAAGGATAATGTGAAAGCAAAAGGGTAAATATATATTTATTTATTTGAGGGATCTTTTCCATCCTTGCTGCTCCCCTCCCCTCTTTCTTTCTTTCTTTCTTTCTTTCTTTCTTTCTTTCTTTCTTTCTTTCTTTCTTTCTTTCTTTCTTTCTTTCTTTCTTTCTTTCTCTCTCTCTCTCTCTCTCTCTCTCTCTCTCTCTCTCTCTCTCTCTCTCTCTCTCTCTCTCTCTCTCTCTCTCTCTCTCTCTCTCTCTCTCTCTGTCTGTCTTTATTTTTTTATTTTTTTGACAATTATGATATTGACAATACCAAACTCACATCTCTCTTTTTACCATACCATGCCTTTTTTTTTTTTTTTTTTTTTTTTTTTTGTGTGTGTGTGTGTGTGTGTGTGTGTGTGTGTGTGTGTGTGTGTGTGTGTGTGTGTGTAAATAAATAAACACAGTTGAATGTTTTCTTTATCACATTTCTATTCATAGAGGTAATTAATTGGTATAGATTCTTATATATTTTTGATGAAGTGCTTACATAAGTGATTCAGTGTTTGCTGGGAATTTAATAATCTTATGTTGGTAAGCCATAAAAATGACTGGGCATTGCAGTGTTTGTTTACAGCAAAAAAAAAGAAAGACATGGTATTATCTGGTCTGGCCTACCATAACACAGTGAACAGTGCAAGTTGGCAGTTCTACATTTAGTACATGACCACTCATTCCATAACACTACTCCTTGAGCACCAATTTGGTCTCATTAATATACACTACTGTGTATATCATTAATAATGGTTTTTGTGCTGTATGGACTGCTGCTCAACACATAATTTTAGACCTCTAGATTTGAGATTGTTTATTTATATTCTTTATTCTTAACAAAATACTACCTCTGTAGATCATGGCATTGCACAGATGTTTTGGCATATGTATGTATTTAATCATATTGATAGGATAGTCAAGAGCTGAGTAGTTTTTGGTTGGCCATGACGGTCCCTTCTTTTTATAAAAATGGGAATTCATTCATTCATTCATGAATGTGATGAAAAGAGAATATATGTAAATCTTTTTCAGTTAAGGAAGCACTAAAACAGAGAATGTGTTGAGCAGTTGCATTTTCACAAATTTTGTCTTGTTTCAGAACCCTGAGGAGTCCAGTGCAAGGGATGGATGATGTAAATGACAACCATGTGGTCACAGTCAGGTATCGTAATCCAAAGTACGCTGAGGACTTCATATTCCCTGCCAGAAAGTTAAGCAATGCCACAGACCCTCCCCGTGTTCTCAAGCCATCAGACCTTAAAGGAGAAGACTCAAGAAATTACCGTCCATCTATTGGTTTCAACCGAAACATGCCCCGGGCACACCTTGATTCCTCTGGTCATCGAGCTCTGGGGTGAGTATCCTGTGTGCTGATCCACTGATTCAGACATATCTTGAAAAAAAAACTACAAGCTTTGTTGATCAAAATGTAATCATTTCACTACCACCAAACATGAAGTTCAAGATGCGTCTGAATTGTTAGCATGGTAGATTAGACATGAACAGTGCATACTTCCAGTTCATTTCCTTTGTTCTTCATAATATGAATTGAAAAAATAAATAAATAAATAAAATAAAATAAAAAATTAAAATAAAAAAAAAAATTAAAATTGCTCAATGATTCCAACTTGTGGTCTATTATTTGTAGTACATGCCAAAGTATATCTTTTCCAAAAAATTACACAACACAAGAAGCATTTATTTTTTAAAACGTCATGGGATTCATATTGTTGGTAATTCTTCATTATCTTGTCTATATTTGCTAAAGCATGTCCTTTCAAAGAGTTGCCCCATTACAAGAAGCAGGTGCTTTATAAAACCTCATTAGATGCACATTGTAGGTTATCCTTCATTATTCTCATACTTTAGCTGTGGATAATCTTTGACCAAAGGCTAGTAGTAACAGTGGCTGTTATCATTCAGGCAAGAGATTAAGCAGGCTTGCAGATGTTAATAATAATTAGGTATTAGTATACTCCATATAAGGAAGCCATATCTGGCATCAAGATAGCATTTATAACAGCTCTCCTGATTGGCTGCACCCTGCCCTCACTCATCCCTCACTCACTTTCCATCACTTAAGCTTGCTTGGGCACTATGAGTATGTATATTCTTGATCATAACTCATATCCAGTTCAAGGCAGGCCATTCTAGGAGCTGCTGTTGATAGTACAGGTCGACCATCACTAATCTGGCACTAATCTTGGCTAGTGCAATTTCAAATTTTCCATATAACTGCACGAACCTGCTGCTGCCACTGGTTGGTGCTGCTTGTTGCATAAATAGCTGGCATCACTTTAAAACGCAGAGAAGTCATTCCAGTTTGATTTTCTCCATTTCTTATCAAACCTGTTCAGTTTTAGCTCCATCTATGGCTCCAGTGAATAAAGGAAATGTTTCTTGTGTAAAGTGCAAATATTGTACATTATCCATCAAAGATAAGGTTGAACTTCTGAAAAAACTTGACAGCAGTGTGTCAGTGTGAAGTTTGTGTGAATTATACAGCATTGGCTCTTCAACAGTTTATGACATAAAGAAAAAATGCTTAGTTTCTTTGCTAGCGGTGTTGGCTAGAAATAAAATTAATATTGATATCGGCGAAAAAGTACAAGTACAGCCTCACTTATTAATTAACAAGGTATTTTAAAGGTAGGATGAGGTGGTTAACTGTTGGGTCAAGTGTACTTTAACCTAACCTCTCTGTAATTTGACAAAATCATTAATCTGGCATGTGATCCCATTGCTGCTGGATTAGTGGTGGGCAACCTGTAATTATCCAGATTCAAATGTGGTAGTCTTAACTCAGTAAAACAAAATATAAAGGAAATGTGACAAATAGCATTTGCTTCATGATGAGGAAACAAACTAACAGAAAATAAATAAATAAATAAATAAATAAAAGAATATTCCTTAGGTTACTGGCCAAGGTATGTGGATATTTTTTTGTATTGGTGGTAATGTGAAACTTGGCACCATCTGCTTTGCTGACACTTTGTTACAGGAGAGTAATGGCATACTCAGTGATATGATAAGTTAACTTAGTGGACATGTATGTAGGATAAGGAATGCAGAAGTCACCACAATACACATAAGCAATGATGTATTCTTGTGTGTGTGAATATGATCCGTAATATTTTTGTTATAGGACTGGAAGTATGCATTTACAGTAGAGTCTCATATTTGAAACATCAAGTGTATCATTCCTCATAAGATAGAGCAGCCCCTCACACCCATTCACAGTAAGGCTTCTGATTCTTTATTAAGACTTATCTCATAGCCACAGTAAATGAAATGCTAAACAAAGTTTACTTGATGGTTTTCAATTTTAATGTTTTTTGATAATGCTTATTTGTAAAGTAATCTCTATTGTTTTATTTCTTCACAAAATTGCTCTTTCCATGTCAAAATGTAAATGACAAACAAGTGACACCTTAGAGGAAAACCAATCAGGAAAGAGCACAGGGAGTCACCATTTGTTCAGCTGATGGTCAGTACTCTCCAAGACTTGTTTCTGGTTCATGATGAGTGGCTGGCTAGACATCAGTAGCTCAGTACTATCAACCAGACACCAAATACTTCCATATCATTTACCTTCTTCAGAATAGGGCTGCATCCATCCTGACCCACCATGATTGAAGGTCCTGGTGGGTCTGGATACCATTATCTATAATAGGCTGCAAAGCTACTTGGATTCCTTGCTAAGAAGATAACACAGTGAGACCACACAGCATCCCATAGTTGACACAAAACATTGCATCTCCATTCTTGCAGTTTGACACGTCTTTCCCTACAGCTGGTTTTGTCCACATTTTTTGCATTTGTTTACCATTTCCTCTTTGCAGACTTGTTCTTCGTACCATTGTCACTTCCCACTGGGGGTTGCCTACAATTTATGCATCCATATACTCATTTCTTGTACAGATTTGTATGTCTTGTGTTTGTGCTGCACAGTGAGGTCTCTCTCTCTCTCTCTCTCTCTCTCTCTCTCTCTCTCTCTCTCTCTCTCTCTCTCTCTCTCTCTCTCTCTCTCTCTCTCTCTCTCTCTCTCAATCTGCTTATTTCAATTATGTATAAATAAGGTTAAATAAGACAAACTAAACATTCTTTTAGCAACTGTTCCATGATTTTTTCGATAGTAAAAAGAAAACATAGAACCTTAATTTAAATTCAAGTAAAGGAGAGACATTGTGAATTTATTTATTTATTTATTTATTTATTTTTATTTATTTATTTTTCAAACTGAGATGTATAAAATTATATTTTCATGATACAGTGGGAGTTTCTCAGTCTCTTGTTTACATTATGTAAAGTGATACATGAATTGATAATTTTCTAGTGATTATAAAGTTTATAAAGAAAACAGTGTCCTTGGCAATGAAAATTATGTGGTTTGAATTAACTTATTTTCATAAAGGGATTTAAGTAAGTAAAGAAAAGGCTTTAGAATGAAAGATAAAGTGATGCACCTTGAAGTGATCACTGGTCTGTTGGTCACACAGCTGAGGGGTGTGAGAGATAATTCAGCCTTGTGCTCTGTAATGACTTGGTACATGAAAAGTGCTACTTTGTAACATATTTAACTTGTACTTTGTCAGTACAAATTAAACTGTGGCTCTGTTGATATTGGAAATAGGACTGTGTGCATACAGTGCACAGAGACATTTCATCACCCAGGAATGTATAAAGACAGAAATACCGGACAACATAAAGTTTGGAGACTTAACCTGTGCAAAGTTGATGTGTTGATTCAAGATTAACATTTTTTTATGAAGGTGTTAACTATTAGCTTAGTGCCACACTGGTAATCATAGTTACAGCTTATTAACAGTTTGTACTGGATGGGCTCCGAGGCTTGTACACAGTACCCCAAGACAAGATAATGCTGTGCAGTGGCTGGGGTAATGCTGGGAACTGTTATAAGGGATTTGTGCTGGATTATTATCATTGCTGCCTTATCCTAGGTAGACTGACTGACTTTGTGTGGCACACATCCTTCACCATTTGAGCTTGTAACAGTGCTCAGTACTAGGATTCACAACCTAAAACACCTCTCCCTCAATAGAATATACTCTGCTCCAGTGAAAATAAATTCTACACTTGCAAGAGTGATCCCTTAATCATATGCTGCTCATGGCCGTGGGAGGCCTGTGAATGCTCAAACAATTTTCTGTCTTCACTGTATGATGTGATAAATGTTTATGAAAAAAAAATTAATCTAGGAAGTCTAGTCAATATGATTACTTCCATACTGCCATGCTCAAGGGTCTTGATGCTGTATACCTTAAAATGAGATTGTTTTCTTGAAAGATGACTCTGCATCTTTCCATCTGCCCCCTGGCACACTGTCAGGAGAGTGAGCCACATGTGTGAAATTGCATTATGTAATTTTTCATAGAACATAGGGAAGGGAAATAAATGAGCAAGTGAACATAAATGTGAATGTAAAGATGTGCCTAGGCACTGGAACTGCTCCATGTGCAGTGAGCTTTGGTGAGGGAGACCTTGACAGCATTGATGGGCAACACCCTTAAGGAAAGTAACTTGGAAATTGAACTTAATTCTCATCAGAGAAGAAGTCTTTTGCTCCAAATATATTGTTGCAAGACTTGTAAGCTGGCCAACCCCACATGGCAAAATAAGGACACTAAACAATGATAATGATGTTGATGTAATGTGAAGGGTTAATGAATAATTGAGAGACATCAGGAAACACAGATATGAAATTGCTTTTGTGGAAAAACAAAGTTACCTTTATTATTAGAACAGGATGGATTGCTGTCTGCAGAGTGTGAAAGAAGTGTATTTATGACAAGTAAGATACTACTGTACTGCCTTTTGAGAAATTAGGAAATGTAAAATATTGCAGGAAGCCTCCAGAATAATGAGGACAGACCACCATCTCTGGAGAGAAGCTAAGAATTATATGGTTAAATTCAGAGGAGCTATCTCCTCCGGAGGAGAGGGAAATATACACAGGTATAGGATGCTTGCTTCTGTTGGAGAGCATTAGACATGTAATTATGATACTGCTTGATGTAAATATATCTTGATGAGCAGTCTTTTCCTCAGACATGAGTATTATAGTATTCTCATTAATGTTTTTGCCATTATGTTTCATCTCGCATTGAATTCTGGGTTTGCTGTGCAACATGCAGTTTGATTGATGAGGATTAGTTTTCTCTCTCCAAGGGACCCAGGGGGACAAGAAGTGAGGACACATTTTTTATGTGTGTATGTACACATTTTACTTGGCTTCCTCTCTTGACATTAATTCTGATATTAAAGCTATTAATTCTGATATTGAAGAGTTATAAGTGGTCAGTTATTAGAGCATGCTTGATACAATATATCACCTGTCCCTACTTGAACAGTTGTATACTAGGATATGTTCTAAGTCACTCTGTGACAGTCAGTGCTGGCAAATCCTTTGTATAAGGAGACCATATCTTGTTCTTAAGTACAGATACACATGACATTTTAACTTAAGTGTGCTGACCACTCAGTCAGTGCCTCCTCATATTCATGTGACAAGGGCAACTAAGACTTAGGAACTTTTTATGCATTTTGTGTCAATATTATAATTGTGGAGATGCTTGATTCTACATACCTCTGAATAGAAAGAGGATGCAATCATTCAAGCTAACATTCTACTTACTGTGTCTAAATTGTTGTATTTTCCTTCTGTAACTTCTCTCCTCACTAACCAACCAAACAGTTGACTTGCTAACTCTTCTGTGAGTACTGATTCTGCAAGTGGTGGTGCCAGATTCACAGTACATTGATGTGAGCTACCGTATTTTCCACCATATAAGATGCACCCCCCCCACAAAAAAAAAAAATAATAAATAAAAAATCTTCCTGCATTTTATACACTGATAGGTTTGGGTAGGCCTATGGGTTATGGTTACTGCTACTAGAGTAACACCTAAACACTACTGTTTGACCCCAGAATGAAATGTATATATTTATATATTATTAAATAATGATCACAAATTGAAATAGTGCTAAAAATTACTAGATAATGATTACAAACTAAAATATTGCTAAAGCATAAAAACCTGTAGTATCAAGATCAAGATCAGAGATTTTAACATGTGCAAGGAGTGTTTTATTTACCATTTCAAGTCAACAGCTGGGTAGGAGCACAAACTCTTCAGCCAATAGTGGAACATCTTCAACACAGAGAAAGGCAGAAAGCAACATAAGGTAGTATCATAGTCATAATTGTTCAGCCACAGTTATGATCACTGATAAACTGGTGTGATTTTTCTACTTTTCTGTGTTGGTTTGAGCTCCAACTTGGACCAAAGCCTGATTGAGAGGTGGGGTATGAAATTCAAAGAAAAGTGGGGCTTATTTTATTGTTTTCTAAATATCCCCTGCCAAATTATAGGTGTATCTCATACTCCGGTATGTTTTACATGGCGGGAAATACAGTATTTGTTTCCGGTGCGTCTTATATGGCAAGAAATACAGTATTTGTTTGGCCCTGTCAGGAACTTTGTGAATTACTGACTGGTGATGGAACACAACTCGTGTAAACACATCCCTTGGTTTTCAACTGTTTTAACAATGTAGTAATATTGTCTTAAGGTTATTATTTCAGTAGGACTCTGGTACATCTAATTAGCAATTTTTCAAAGTTATTCAGAGTAACATGCTGTAATTTTATTAATTCTAACTCTTGTAACTATTAATTTGTAGGTGTTATCTTATTGAATTACTAGAAATGTATTGTGAACTTGGCACCTGGGTTTGTAAGGAAAAACTGAAAATTGGGAGGTTTTAGGTAGATTTATTATATAAAATACACTGATTTTAAATCACAAGAAATATTGATAGCAGTAGTGCACAAATATTGGGGCAGTTTAAAACTTACCTAAGTGAGATTTTACTGCATGACATAATTTGGTTCTGTAGTATGTGTGTTTGAAGTTTTGTAAGCATAAGGTGTCTGTCTCTGCTTGTCTTTCAAAAAGATAATATACTAAATATTATTGGGTTAAATTTTCCTAGCCTAGTAATATCTTCCATGGTGGTAATGGCAAGGAAATGTCAAATGTATGCAGTAGTTCTATTATCTCCTCTTGGTTTTCTTTATTATATCATTGAGGGGAACCAGCATGCCTCTTAACTTGACATCCTCCTGCAGCCACCTCCTGCCGAACCTTCGAGGTGGAGGGCTGTACAGCCACAACGTGCCCCTCCTGAAAGGTGCCCGAGGAGGGCAAGGGCTTCTTGGTGCAAGTCCAGGTCTGCTTCCAACTCCACCAAGATCTGGAGGCTTCATGGGCTCTGGGCTAGATGATGAAGGACCCCTCATGGGTTCTGGAATGACAGGTCAAAGACCTCCTCTAACACCAAGCTCAGGAGCAGGAGGCCTCTTAGGATCAGGACCTGAAATGCAAGGATTTCCTGAAGACTATGGAAATGCTCCTGGGTCAGTACTAGGCACATTACCCTATCTAACTAGAGAGGGTGTAGAGGCCTTCTGAGAGGGACAGTAATCAAACATGTTGGGTTTGGTTGTTGAGAAGTGGATCTTAAACTGGGAAATCTTGGAGGGACACAGCCTTAGGAACAAAATTAAGGGAGGGAAGGGAGAGGGTGTGGCATCAGAATGGATCCTGCATAGGGAGCAGGGGGATACAATTTCTTTCAGTCAGGGGACTAATCTTTCTGCACCATAAATTGCTTGAGTATATAATAGAATAACTGGCTTGTGATCAGAAAGTTGCAGATCCTGTAAAAATACCTGCTTTATTACTCTGACCATGGCAGGTGTATCATCACCCACATGTTAGCTAAGAGCATATGCCATTCAGATTGGTCTGCGTTATCCATGAGAGGATCCATTGAAGATTTAAGTAAATTCAATTCATTGTACAGTGGCACATTTTTAAAAGTGCTTTGATGGCCATTATGCTGCATCAAAAAATTATGCATGAACTGCAGTTAAATTATAAGCATTGCTGCTCTTTGGCCACATCTTATTTATGTGTTCATGGCTACAAGTTTCACAACAACTGTTGCCCTTGCCACTTTGATGGCAGCTATATCTCTTTATCATGACAAGTTAGCATCTTGAAGACTTTTTGATCACATCCTTTGCACAAGTCAGAGGGTCAATGTGTTAGGAAGATTTTTTAGGAAACAAGTAAATTTACAATCACATAACAAAGTTGATAAATTAATTTGATTGCATGTGCTGTGCACTAGAGCACTTTTCCTTCCTTTCCCTCCCTCTTCTCTTTGCTTATTTATTTATTTATTTTATTTTTTTATTTATTTGTTTATTCATTTACTGATTTATTTCTTTTATATTTTTATTTATTTAATTAATTAATTAATTTATTTATTTTTATTTATTTATTTATTTATTTATTTATTTATATATTTATTTATTTATTTATGGAGACCTTACCCCATGCATGCTTGTTCTCTGTTGGCCAGAGATGCAAATTTTATTTAAGAGCTAGATCTACACACACACACACACACACACACACACACACACACACACACACACACAGCCAGTAGCTACTAAGGTTTTATTGGCTTATTATTAGCAGCATCACTGGAGTTGCGTGGGAAATATCAAGCATGCAGATCAAAGAAAACACCAGTGAGGATGATTTATGGTCCAGATTAATTTTGGTCTTTTCAACTTCCAAAGGGTTAGTTTTAGTAGCTTATAAAATGACTTGAAAATGTTGTGTGTGACCAAAGATTAAATTGGGATTAAACGTGGGAAGAGAGTTAATTAATAAAGTAAAAGAAATGTTATGGAGAGATAATGCATGCACTAAAAGAATGAAAGATCAGGTGTTTAATTATTAACACTGAATTTTAACTAAGAGAAAGAGAAAGTGTAGAAAAATGTATGTGCATTGTACAGCAGTGGTGTGGTTGTTAATGTGGTAATAGACTAAAGTGACTGAGTTGAGCATACCTGCTTATAAAACATGAGAGCATGAATTAGATTAGGAAAAGAAAAAAATGAAAATGTTTTGTATTCTTAGGAGAAGTATTGGCATTTTCAAATGGTCTACAGTTGGTGATAAACATTTGTGAGGTCAAAATTAGATAGGATAAAATTTTTGGGAATAAGAAAGTTTTATCTGAACTAAGACGCAAGATAAAAGTCGGTTTGGGAACAGGAAAATATGATCAGAATTTAGATTTGGTCTACTGCTAATACACACACACACACATACACACACACACATAATCTGAATAACTGCACTGGCTTATTATGAGGAAGAAGATCCATAGAACATGGAGGTTTTGCATTATTTTGCGGTGATTGCTTTGTTGCTGATGCTGCTTGATGCCACTGGTTCTACTGATTATTTAAAGCTTGCACTAGAAATCAGCTAAAAAAAAAATAATATATCAACCCCTATTAATTTCACCTTTAAATTTGACTTCCCTATCTCCTATGGTGCCTGTTCCTTGGAATTAGCTTAGATGGGTAGCCTTGAGAAAACCTCTGTTGTATTGTGTTCATGCACTTACATTATGTGCATTGCAGTTTGCTTGCTGTTCCACCCAACCTCTACCTCTGAACTATCTTAGTATATAAAGGGCCTTCCTGTCGCACACATTTGCAGTAGTGTGTGTATTCCAGTCTGCTCAGACAGCTGTTTGTTGACACAATACATGTGAGTAACAACACCACAAGTTTTCATTTGCTTTTGACCAGAAATCTTATCCGTGCATAGTTCATTTCAGCTCCCCCCTCTCTCTCTCTCTCTCTCTCTCTCTCTCTCTCTCTCTCTCTCTCTCTCTCTCTCTCTCTCTCTCTCTCTCTCTCTCTCTCTCTCTCTCTCTCTCTCTCTCTCTCTCTCTCTCTCTCTCTCTCTCTCTCTCTCTCTCTCTCTCTCTCTCTCTCTCTCTCTCTCTCTCCATAGGTAGTAATCATCCACAGGATCCACAGACCAACATTTTTCTTACATTTTCTTCTGTCAAGACCTGACAATTTTTAATTGATTTTTTGATGCTGATCTAGAGATAACTTTGGTTTTTGCCTGTTGTCTATATTTTGTTCAATGACATGCCACCTCTGCCTGCCTTCAGTCCTGGGTTGAAGGTCATTATGTTTTCCTGTTTATGCTGTTTCTTCTTTGGTCTTTATTTTTGGCCATTCCAAAGAGTAGCCTCAGATGTGTCTTACTCCACAGTTAATATTTATGTAAGTAGGTTATAATTAAATTGCTATTAATCCTTCTTTACATCTTAAATGGATATGGAAAAAAGCTTATGTTACTCAAATATGGTGACCAAAACTGGATAATCTATGTGGATCAAAAATGGTTAACATTTTAATTTACTAAAAAGGAAGATAAACAGAACATTTATGTTTATTGTGTCTGCTGGAGAATCATGCTGAGAACAAACATTGTAGTAACTCTGGTGAGAATAGTTTTGAATGTTAGTGATCTAAACACAAATCAACCACTAAGAAGCAGGGAAAATAAATAATCCTTCCACTCTACATCAAACTGGACTTAATGAAGCTCTACATTTAAGTGATCATAGAAAGCTGGATATTTGCACAGCATTTCCAAGCCTCAGGTATCAGAACCAGGCATTTCTGCAATTGAAAGCCAGCCTATAAACTCCTATGTGACCAAGCCTCCTAAGTCAGGTCAGGGTGATGCTGCCTGTCTACTGCCCACCATTCCAGGCTGAGTGATGCAGCACTGAACACTGAGTAAAGACACAGTAGTCAGAGCTCTTGTCTGGCATGTCTGTCACCACTTGGTTCATTTATGATAATTTTTCGGAGTTAAGGTTCCTAAAATGGTTTCTTCATTGTGAACCAGTACTACAAATCAATAGATTTAACAAAATTAATGCCTTACTGTAAACCATGAAAAAAATTTTGAGTCGGCCATTTGCAAATGAAGCTGATGTGTTTGATGAGCTGCAAATCAGAAAACTGGTGGTATTTCCACATTTGATGTGCCCCTTGGGTGATATCAAGTAAAGAGTGAAACGTTTTAATGGCTTTTTTCACTGTTGTGCTCATAAGAGTGAATTTGTTCTGCTGCCAAATTCATATATACAATGAAGATTTAGTTGACATTAAGTCATAAACAAGATGAAGAAATCTGTAGACATGAAAGCTGTAAAGGAATGATATCAAGGAAGGTGGGACATATACATAATGGCTGACTACTGTTGAATATTAAAAGAAACTCTTCATACAGACTGGAATCAGTTCCATGTGAATGAAGAATGTCTCCTTATTCTTTTATTGCTATCATTGAATGGAAATCAGTTAATTTACGGCAAGCTGTTATTCTAAAATTGCATTGCTTCTGTGAGTATACTTCAAAGCCATGTACTTATTTCAACTAAAGTTCTTTATATTGTAAATTTATGTTTTTCTGTTTGATCTCTGTTATATTATAGTTAATTTATTAGTTAATCACAAAATTTGTTTATTGTAAGTTGGAATGGTATTCTAAATAGAAAAATAGCATAGACGTGATCATGGAAATAATTGAAATTGTTTTTTTTTGTGGCAATTGCTAAAAGATGTGGGATATGTTGTAAGTACCCCCCTTATTCATCCTTGAAAATAAAAAAAATATATATAAGGCTAAAATAAAAACCAATGTAATCTTGGAGTTCAGCGTTTCCAAATTAATCAGAAGTCTGAAGTCAAAGTCAAAGTCAAAGTCAGCAAGTCATGTTGACTCTTGTATATATACATGTTGATATATAGCTTTCTCATCTCTCTTTTCACCATTCTTTCCTACTGACGAAATCATGAAAGGGTGCAGCATTTCACCATCCCCACCACTCAAATGATTTCCTTCTTCCTTCCTGTTCATAATAGGGTTTCCACATACTTTCATTCTTTTTACCATTTGTTGTGTTTGCATCACAGACACTTCTAGAGATACCTTGCTTGTATTTTATTCCACTGACTTTTGTTCTATATCAGTGTACCACATTCATATACCATTGTCGGGACTTCGGTTCTTTCAGTGTCTTTTTCCCCATGTCCATATTTTGTGCTCTTATATGCTTTAATGTGCCTTGATGATTATACAACTTTTCTTCCCTTTCAAATTTTGTAAATGCAGGATGAAGCAAGGGTGATAAAATTCATTTTGAGTCTTTTTCACTGTGATTTTGGTTTTCAGGTCTTACCATTTACAACATGGCAGACTTACTACTATTTATCTTTCCAAATAATGTTGCTAAATTCTTGTTCACATTAACTTCAAACTGTGTAAACAGCACTGAATTTAATTATTGATTTCTGTTAATCTTGCTCAGTATGTGCTAGCAGAGTGCCATTTTGAATAGGGTAGTATTCAGCTTACATTTTGCATAATTTATGTTCATCTGTACTACCAGTCTTGGCTTTGAATAGGACAGTATTCAGCTTACATTTTGCATAATTTATGTTCATCTGTCTTGGCTTTGTTACATTTCATCTATAAACAGGTAGAATTGTCAGGATGACATCACATCCTCAGATCACAGTTATAATATTCTGAAACTTTAACCTACTCCAGTATTCATTCTAACATAAACACTGACATATAGCAGGACATATTTATTGCTTTCCACTATATTGTTTTGTGAATCTCTCTAGATTTGTGAAAGCAGTGTACACCTTTGATCATTTTCTCCACACCTTTAGTATTCTTTAGCATACTTTGGCATACTTTAGCATTTTTTTCCCCTTTTTCTCATCAAGTAACTTCTCTAATTTTTTCTCTCTTACCTCTGTTCTCATATAGGAGCATTCAGTGAAACGAGTATGATAAATTTTTTCATGTCATGTCCTAATCTAAACTTGCTCATTGCCTCAACTTTCATGCCTTCCTACATAATACAGTACTGATTTCCATCCTTACAAATTTCATATCTAACCAGGTACATTATGCTCAGTGTTGATCCATCTATCACTTTCTGCTTTCTATAATCTCTCTGTCATCTCCTCTTCCATTTTTCAAAGCATACAGCATTAAAAAAATATATCCGCTTATATTTCACACACACACACACACACACACACACACACACACACACACTGTGTATTAGCATTAGAGTAATAGTTACTGACAAGTTGCATGTTTACCTTTTGGAGTTTTGAAAAAGGTTGAAGATTAATTATTCACTTAGTGCAGGTGGGCAATTAGTATTTGCGTTATCAGCTCTAGGCTATATTTTTATTTTTTTCTAAACATGGGGAAAGGTCTGGTTATTGTTTACTATAGTTAATCTCTGTTAGTGTAGCATGCTCTTTCTCTCTTCCACTTTCTTGCTGTTCCACAGATTCCCCTATCAGCCTAAATGTCGCCTACATTTTAGCATGAATGTTTTAACCTCATTCTGTTTCAGCACTTGTATAAATAATGTTGAATCACAGCTGAGTCAGGTAAAATTTGCTGACAGAGGAATAGTAAATTAAAATTATTTTGATATATCCAATTCAAGTAAACACTCACTTTGATACAAAAATCATTCATAAAACAAGTGAAATGCATTATTGGCTTTAAAGATTCATTTTAATGTTAATCATTAACTAAGAAAATATCTTTAAATAATTAGTTTTCACCTCAATTATTTTTCAGTCTCTCTCCCTTCTTAGATAATCTCATTTATCACTTAGCCAGTGGTACCAGCAGTCACAGTAAATTAAACACAGTTTTACCTGTGTCTGCAGTGTATTGTTGGTATAACAATGGTCAGTTGTGGATTATCCTGTTGCATGTTTCCACCAAGTTGAGCATTTCCCCTCAATCCACTAATCTGCTGAGTCAGTCTGCCAGTTGTCAGATTATGTAGAGAGATTGTCAGCACATCAAGGATTAAGATTGAGGAAAAATGCAAAACATAACAAAAATAGTTACTTCTGACCATGATTTTACCTCTATTTAAAATTTTATTTATTTGATATTCATTTATTTTATTTAAATTAATTAATTAATTTAATTGTGTGTGTGTGTGTGTGTGTAAGAGAGAGATTGAAAAGTTTTGCTACAGTCCAGTGAGTCTTAGTTGAGAACAATGTGATCAGCTGATCATTATTCTTATAGTTCTAAAGGTAATATAAGTGTAAGGTTAAAAAAAAATTCCAGTTAAAGAAATACTCAATCTGATTTAACTGATTATATGGCTGGAACAAGAGATTGAAAGATGACTTTTCTGTGTAGAGGCTGATGATGCATCATGAGCTGGCATGTTCCTTCCATACCATAACCAGTATTCAGTGATTGATAGATGTAACAGACTAATGCTGATTTTCTCAGCACGGAAATATACTTTGTATGAGAAGATTGCCATAGATTTTCATGAATATTGTAGCTGAATCAGTATCACTAGATTTCTTGCTTTATCGCTATTAACTTTAGTTCATTATTTTTATATAATGTGTGTGAAAGTATCATTGTCTACACTCAGTCACTACACCAACCGAGGCCGCGGAGGAGGTCATCAAGGCCAGTATGGGTCACGTGATGGGAGGGAAAGCCAATGGAGGCCTGGTGGCGGTGGTGGTGGTGGTGGTGGTGGTGGTGGTGGTTCTGGTAGCAGAAGCCTCTTGGGAGCACCTCCATCATTCTCCTTCCCTATGATGAGCCAGTCATCAAATTATCACAGGTATGGCATTTATTTCACATCAAGTACTATGTGAATGACAGTAAGAACAAGTGAAGTCAAAATATTTGTAGTGTTCATTCTAATAGCAACTTTGTAAGCTTTAGTTCATTGTAGATAGGTTAATAGTTTGCTTCTTAGAGTTGATGACTGAATTTTTACAGCAACTCCAGTAGGAGTAGTCAATATTCAGGAAATGGGGGAGGATACAACCAGAACTACTCCAGCAGAACGAATTATGACAACAGGTCACAGGGGGGCTACAGCAGTAACTATAGCAGGTAAGATTGTTACACTGTGTTACACTGTTCCTCCCGTATTTGTAGAGGTGAGGAGACACTTCTTTGGCAGAACTCCATACACTTGGACTCTGCAGCTTATCCCCCCCCCCCCTCTCTCTCTCTCTCTCTCTCTCTCTCTCTCTCTCTCTCTCTCTCTCTCTCTCTCTCTCTCTCTCTCTCTCTCTCTCTCTCTCTCTCTCTCTCTCTCTCTCTCTCTCTCTCCTTGTTGTAGGGACTTGTGTCTCCTAAATCCCACAAACAGGTGGATCAAGTACATGTACACTTGAAGGATGGAGTAAAATGCTGTTATAAATAATTGTGTACTTCATTTTAAGAAAAATACAGTAGAAGCTTGTTATAATGGTGTTCTTTCTTTGTTTTTGTTTATTCTATGCCTCGCCATTTCTTTTTTGCTTGTTGTGCAACATTTGGTGCGTGCATAGCCCAGTGTGACGACCTGGAACGTTACTACTAAGAGCATGGCAGTTGTGGTTGCCTTGTACAGGACAGGCATTCCAATCAAACAGATGTTTGCTTAGACAGGCAGGAGTGTGCATATTTGTCAGACAAACATGCACACTCCTGTCTGTATAAGCTAATATTTGTTTGATGGAATGCCTGTCCTGTACAAGACAACCATAGTTGCTATGCTCTTAGTAGTAACCCTCCAGATCATCAAATTGGGCTATGCATGCACCAAGTGTTGCACAACAAACAAAAGAGAAATGTTGAGGCACAAAACAACATGCTATTCAAAATCCTGCCTTGTAAGCCTCACAGAGCAGCTGAGTGTGGCTGTCCTGCCACACAGTATTGCCAGGCATCATTGTTGCCAACATATCAACAAAGAGATTTTGCAGTACAAGTGAACTCACTCTTTTTGCTTTGAATTGGAAAATGCAATAAATCTGTTGACCTGCTGTCCAGCAAACTTACTTTTTGCAGTGTATATCTGACAGGTTGCTAAAATGGTTGATCAATTGTCACTTAAAAATTCTATTCTAAGCTTTCTTCAGTCATATTCTGTATTGTTCACAGCTTCATTGGTAATGGTTTGCTTGTTTACAAAATTGGAACAGCAGTGAATGCTGGTTGCTTGCTGCCTTCTCTGAGATGGGTCCCTTACAAAAACATAGTATACATAGCTTATTATACAGAGTGTCCTGCAAGTGTGCAAGTACATACTTCAGGGTTTGATAATTCAAGTAATTCTAAATAAAAAATACTCAATACACATATGCTGTGTTTTCATTTATTTTGCTAGAAATTTATGTGTAAATTGTGTGTTGCAGGAACTGCTTGCCTTGGTGGACCTCTGCCTCCTTCCCTTCCAGCTCAGGTTGCTACATATTCAAATGGTGCTGTGCAGCATTAAATGATAATTTTTCTGTACAGTCTACACAGTCAAACCCTTACAGAACACAGTTTGGAAATGGGAGATTAAATTTTTGTTTGTGGCAGTGAAGAAAATGTACAGGTAACATAACAGCAATACAGTGGTTAAGTGCTACCTTTTAAACATACATGGCAACTCATTGCAACTATCACGTCCTCAACAATTCAACAGTTGATATCTTGTTACCTAAGTGACGGGCCTCATCATTCAGCTGACTTTTTTTTTTTTTTTTTTTTTTTTTTTTTTTTTTTTTTTTTTCTCTCCTCTATGGTGAAAATGCCTTTCACATTCAGTAACACTGAGTATTTGGGCATGATATTCATGTAATGATATTCATTCTGTGATGGGAATGCCTGGGCTGCAGCAGCAGAATACAGATGCAGGCACCCAGACAGAAGACACCTAGATAGTGTGTCAGCATCTCAATGAAAGAGGATCTTTCCCTGGTATTCTGGTATTTCTGCAGCAGCTGAAGGTATTGGAGCAGCTCAAGACTTACCTTATCTTATCAAGTCTTATCCTCTGGATAACAGTACAAAACCCCACCATCAGTACAAGATTATAAATACATAAAGGGGCATACTTCACAGAACACAACACAATTTTACATCACTTAGAAAGAATATCAAAGTAACATTTACAGGAGTGGAGGGAACACTGGGTAGTTGGCATGAAGCTGGCCATGTATGTTTAAAAAGTAGCTCTGTCTTACCAGTACATTTTCTTCACTGACATGCAAAAATTCAATCTATCATTTGCTAGTTTCCTGTAAGGCTTTGACTGCTTAGATTGTACACAAAAAATTATCACTTAATGCTACACAGCACCATTTGAGTACGTAGCGAGCTGATGTAGGAAGGAAGGAGGCAGAGGCACCCCCAGGTGAGCGGTTCCTGCAACACACAACTTAAGCATTAGTTTCTAAGTAGCATATGTATGTGTATAGAATATTTTCAATTTAGAATTACTTGACCTATCAAATCCCAGAGTATGTACCTTAACTTTTGGGACACCTTGAATAACATTACTTGAAAATATATTTATTATACCCTAAATAAAGTCCTTATTGTGTTCATCATGAAATGATTATTGTGAGGAGGCTTTTGCTTTCTCAACAAATTATTTATTCTTGTTTACGAGATACTTATATTTGTTACCTGGTGTCTGTAATGGCATTCCTATTCTTTATTACATTCATCAAAGAATGAGATTGCTGCTGTGAAGTAGATGGAGTTGCTGTGCTGTCAATCAAGTATACAGATTGCTGCTTCTGTGGCTGTGCCTAGAAAATAGGAATACCATTTTTAATATTAGATCACAGCTGCAGGTATTTCAGCAAGCAAGAACGTATCATTTGTAGGGAAGGTAGGAAAAGTCTTCCAGTGGCCCATGTGATAATTTTCATGATGGGCAAGAGACATTTTATGGTCTGGTCAATATTATTTTAGGCAATTTTACACAAGTTACCTTAAAACAAGAACAAAATATTGATATACATTATATTTTTTGTTTATTCTAAGGCATCCATCATACTGGGGGCAACATGCAATCATGATATTGTTCCAATTTCATAAACAGATACATACAGCAGATCAAGAATGCAAACTGACCATCATCATTGAAACTGCAAAACATTAAGAATATGATGGCAGGCATCCTGCTTGACACTCACCTGTTGCCTAGCTTTGCTACTCCCCTCCTGGTCCTCACTTGTTCCAACATGCTGCCTTGTAGCCTCTTACAGTATTGAGAATTGCAGCCACACTCTACTCTTGTATAGTCAGCACATCTTCGTGTGATTGCAGTGAGTTCTATGTGGCCAACTAGCATGCCCATTATTTTGCCTCTGGTTCCACCAGAAAACCTGCAAGGGGAAAAAATCACCACTACAGTAAAATCCCTCTTATCCGGCATCAACGGGACCGCTGACATGCCGGATACTTGAATATTGCCAGATACTTGAATAGAAGTGAAATTATGTCCACAATCACCACCCTACACTCACGCATCTTACCATAACAAAGATCAGCTGATCTTAATCAGCAGCTGATCTGATCAGCTGCTTAAGTGTAAGCACAACACTTTTCTACAACTTTAGGCATGATGAAGGCGTCAGGCGATAAACAGTGCACACGTGGGACTGAGTCACTGAGTAAACACAGTGCAGTGGGCCACGGGTGGCGCGAAGCAGTGCGCTCTGGTGGCGAGGGGACAGAGTATGCCTCGCGCGGGAATTTTAATAGATTTTATGAGTACACATTGATTTTTTATTGATTTTAAGGCTCGGGGGAAAAATGTGCTGGATACTTGAAGCTGCCGGATACTTGAATGCCGGATGAGAGGGATTTTACTGTATATTGCATTACTCAAGTTCTTGCTCATTACCTTGATCAATAAAAAGTCAGTGTTAATTACACTTGCCTTGAGAAATGTGTACTTTATGAAGCACCTTTGCCCTTACACTCTCTGTAGCTTTGAGCTATGTGCAAATACACAAGTGAGGCAAATGTAATTAAGTGGAATTAAAACTTTTTTGTCAGTCAAAGCATTGTGTGAGAACTTGAGTGTTGCCATGCAGTAGTGATCTTTTCCTATGCAGTTTTTTTGTGATGGATACCATGCCAAAATAATGGGCATGATATATGATGTGTGGAGACTGGACTGCATACATATCTGTAAATTAAAGGTCTATTAAAACTGCTTATCTCTTATAAGATACTATAGTGTTCCAGAGATACTATAGTGTTCCAGAAATTACATCATCCATAATTTCACCAAGATGCAGCCACAACTGTATAACTCAAGCTTTCATGCCCAGAGTGATGTTACTGCCTACTATACTTGTCATTTCACTGAACATCCAAAACAAAGCATACACGTTCAACATTTAATTTCACTTGATGATATTTCTGGAAATCCTTTACACACGACATGTTACATAAGAACAACATGTAACACAACACTGTTGGATGTCTAAGTTTATTTTCTTAGGAATATTTTTAACAATAGATCTTATATAAAGTCTCTACTTTCAGATCCAGTAACTACAGTAGCTCAGGTAATTATGGCTATAGCACTGGAAGCAGTAGCCATCATTCCAATAACAATCATGGGTACAATACAAGTAATAACTACAACAGCTACAGCAGGAGCAACGTTCAAGGAGGAGGATATGGCTCAAATTCTAACTGGAGAGGCCGAGGAGGAGGAGGAGGAGGAGGAGGAGGAGGAGGAGGAGGAGGTGGTGGTGGTAGTGGTGGTAGCAGTGGCGGGGGATATTATACCTCAAGGAATTAGTATGTGTAGATTGTGAACTGTTGAAATGTGTGGTGTAAACTGTTGATATATTGTTGCTTATATATGGTGCAATTTATCAACAGTTCATTTTGCAGATGTCTGTGTATCAAAGTTTAGTGTGAACTTTAGCTAGCTTACACATCAAGTGGCCCTCATTTATTTGTAGAATAGCATCTTAGATAAATATAGCAATGGAGAATGATTGAGAATGAATAAAAATATGCCTGGCAGCAAATCATCCCTATTTCCACCAAAGTATAAATGTGACAATTATTCTGCACGATACATAAATTTCAGAAATTGATTTGCTTCATAATAATGGCAGATTTGAAATGAGCAAGGCAAACATTTTTAAGGGGAGTGGAAGCAACAAAGCAGCAGCTACACAAACAGGATTGTTAGTCTTATATTGAACTCCTTGGTTTATATAAATACCTCTTCTCATCACAACAATGCAGTGTTTCATCTTATTTTGAAGTAAAAATTTTTACACAATATTAAGGATCACTTGGTATTCATTTGCAAACAGTATGGCAAAACCTATGGGCCCTTTTTGTGGCACATATATTATACTTGGTATCAGTTATTTCTTATTATCACATTATGAAATATGCAAGGCTGCTTGTTAAAGTAGTTTATAATAAAACATTTAACAAAATAACAAACCACACAGAAGACATTAGCAAGTAAATTTATATTTGAATAGACAACTCTTCCAGAATTAATCCTTTTTGTATATACTTTGACCTTGCTGCTGCAAATAAATGAGGGATAAGCTAGTGTTGAGAACTGGGATAATCCAGGATTGATATACAAGGCACACATTTGCAGAGTACTGATGGTTTTATGTAAGAAAATTTACTAAATTTGTGTGAAGTAAAGATAAGTTGTAATGAGTGTGAAACTTGTAAAACGAATGTACCAATCAATAGTTTGATTCTTAGGAAAATGGTTTTGGGCTGTAGTTAGTGCTCTTTGGGAGATTAACAAATAGTAAACACTGCCCATGAAGCACTAAGTAAAAAGTATATATTTTTTTTTAATATACTGTTTTCAATGTAACTTTTTTTTTCATCTCATTTAGTGATGACAGTTCAGTTTTGTGGTGAAGGTGATGTGCTTCACCTTGTAGTTGTACTGATATCAATTAAATCCTTGGGAAATAATAACTTAGACATTTCTTTCAAATTCATGTGATAATTTAAAATTTTAGTCTTAGTCTAAATGTTTCTGTTAAACCTGAAATATATTTTATTTTTAGAGATGCTAGTCTTTTGAATCTTACTTGGTAAAAAGGAAGATATCTGAATTTCATACACAATAAAAATGGAGCGTACAAAGGATAGGGCAAAAATTGACTGTGCCACATTGTGTAGTTGACTACCAGGGTAATTAGTAAATGTCTCATTATTTTTTACAATGAAAGTATACAGCACTACTTTAATTTATAATAAGTTACTGATACAGAAATGTTGCCCAAGTATATGCTTTGGACTTTTGATTAAAATATTCAAATTGTGAAAGCTATATTTTGTATGTGGGATTTCCTGTTAACCACATTATATATGGCTAAAAAATAAACAATAAAAAAAAAAAAAATTAGAAGAAAATTGAAGGAATATATCTTTACAAAGCTTAAAGTTTTTAATACTAAATAGGGAACACACGTGAGGTACTGCACTACTGACCAATAAGTGGGCTTAATGGATAACTGTCAGGGTAAATTATAAAAACATGTCTTTGTGAAAACAATCAGTACAAAGCTTTGTAAATATAATAAAGTGTATTCTTTCTGTCATTAGTTTCTGCCTCTAAAACCCCTAACATGAAACCAAGGTCTGACATAGGATGACAAATTAGGAATAAGCAAGCCTCCCTTGAATTTTTTCTCCTTTAAGAATTTAATCAAATTTACATTTTTACCATGTCATACATACAAGGTGCAATAAGAAAATTTCCCACTGTTTAAGTAGCATAGACAGTATATTGGACTGCTGTGTATGTAAGGAGAGCAACATTATCTGTTTAGTTGGCATGCCAAGTGGCTCCCTGCAGTACTTGTGTTACATCAGTACTGGTGACCAAGTGAGAGGGCTCATTTATGATGTCAAAGAACTTTAAACTTGAATGAAGAACTCAGAATTCAACATCAGAAACTAAAAATGAGGGGTATGGCAACAAAATGGCAAGTGGACGATGTGTATGAAGGGGAGCAGAACATCAGTGAGGGATGACAAGAGTTTAGGACAATCTTCCATAAGCTGTCCATGAAAATGTCAAAAACAATTGTTGCAACTTGTCACAATTAGGGGTTCACCATCAAGGAAGCTGCTGACATTGTCAAGGAATTATTTAAACACTATGGAATGCACACATTTGGCCTGAACATACACTGCTATGCTTCCAGGTGCCTCATATCGATGTAGTGTATTTTCATCTACAACACAATCATCACTGTTCATCTTATCTCAGCTGGATTTTACCTCCATTTGACTTCTTCCTCTGCCCAAAATCAAAGTTCAAGATAGATGTTGAAGTTACCATGGAGGAGAGAAACAGTACAAATCAGTGCTTTACAGAATAAATGAGACTTCCAGATAACATCCCAGTTCTGGTAGAAGCACTGACAGCAGCATATCACTGCACAAGTTTTTTTTTTTTTTTTTTTTATGTAGGAAGGGCACTGGCCAAGGGCAACAAAAATCTAATAAAAAAATGCCCACTGAAATGCCAATCCCATAAAAGGGTCAAAGCAGTGGTCAAAAATTGATGGATAAGTGTCTTGAAACCTCCCTCTTGAAGGAATTCAAGTCATAGGAAGGTGGAAATACAGAAGCAGGCAGGGAGTTCCAGAGTTTACCAGAGAAAGGGATGAAGGATTGAGAATACTGGTTAACTCTTGTGTTAGAGAGGTGGACAGAATAGGGGTGAGAGAAAGAAGAAAGTCTTGTGCAGCGAGGCCGCGGAAGGAGGGGAGGCATGCAGTTAGCAAGATCAGAAGAGCAATTAGCATGAAAATAGCGGTAGAAGACAGCTAGATATGCAACATTGTGGCGGTGAGAGAGAGGCTGAAGACAGTCAGTTAGAGGAGAGGAGTTGATGAGACAAAAAGCTTTTGATTCCACCCTGTCTAGAAGAGCAGTATGAGTGGAACCCCCCACAGACATGTGAAGCATACTCCATACATGGACGGATAAGGCCCTTGTACAGAGTTAGCAGCTGGGGGGATGAGAAAAACTGGCGGAGACGTCTCAGAACACCTAACTTCATAGAAGCTGTTTTAGCTAGAGATGAGATGTGAAGTTTCCAGTTCAGATTATAAGTAAAGGACAGACCGAGGATGTTCAGTGTAGAAGAGGGGAACAGTTGAGTGTCATTGAAGAAGAGGGGATAGTTGTCTGGAAGGTTGTGTCGAGTTGATAGATGGAGGAATTGAGTTTTTGAGGCATTGAACAATACCAAGTTTGCTCTGCCCCAATCAGAAATTTTAGAAAGATCAGAAGTCAGGCGTTCTGTGGCTTCCCTGCGTGATATGTTTACCTCCTGAAGGGTTGGACGTCTATGAAAAGACGTGGAAAAGTGCAGGGTGGTATCATCAGCGTAGGAGTGGATAGGACAAGAAGTTTGGTTTAGAAGATCATTAATGAATAATAAGAAGAGAGTGGGTGACAGGACAGAACCCTGAGGAACACCGTTGTTAATAGATTTGGAGAAGAACAGTGACCGTCTACCACGGCAGCAATAGAACGGTCAGAAAGGAAACTTGAGATGAAGTTACAGAGAGAAGGATAGAAACTGTAGGAGGGTAGTTTGGAAATCAAAGCTTTGTGTCAGACTCTATCAAAAGCTTTTGATATGTCCAAGGCAACAGCAAAAGTTTCACCAAAATCTTTCAAAGAGGATGACCAAGACTCAGTAAGGAAGGCCAGAAGATCACCAGTAGAGCGGCCTTGACGGAACCCATACTGGCGATCAGATAGAAGGTTGTGAAGTGATAGATGTTTAAGAATCTTCCTGTTGAGGATAGATTAAAAAAACTTTAGATAGGCAGGAAATTAAAGCAATAGGACGGTAGTTTGAGGGATTAGAACGGTCACCCTTTTTAGGAACAGGTTGAATGTAGGCAAACTTCCAGCAAGAAGGAAAGGTAGATGTTGACAGACAGAGCTGAAAGAGTTTGACTAGGCAAGGTACAAGCACGGAGGCACAGTTTCGGAGAGCAATAGGAGGGACCCCATCAGGTCCATAAGCCTTCCGAGGGTTTAGGCCAGCGAGGGCATGGAAAACATCATTGCGAAGAATTTTAATAGGTGGCATGAAGTAGGGAGAAGGGAGGAACAAGGAGAGGGAGGAACAAGCCCAGAATCGTCCAAGGTAGAGTTTTTAGCAAAGGTTTGAGCAAAGAGTTCAGCTTTAGAAATAGATGTGATAGCAGTGGTGCCATCTGGTTGAAATAGAGGAGGGAAAGAAGAAGAAGCAAAGTTATTGGAGATATTTTTGGCTAGATGCCAGAAATCACGAGGGGAGTTAGATCTTGAAAGGTTTTGACATTTTCTGTTAATGAAGGAGTTTTTGGCTAGTTGGAGAACAGACTTGGCATGATTCCGGGCAGAAATATAAAGTGCATGAGATTCTGATGATGGAAGGCTTAAGTACCTTTTGTGGGCCACCTCTCTATCATGTAAAGCACGAGAACAAGCTGTGTTAAACCAAGGTTTAGAAGGTTTAGGACGAGAAAAAGAGTGAGGAATGTATGCCTCCATGCCAGACACTGTCACCTCTGTTATGTGCTCAGCACACAAAGACGGGTCTCTGGCACGGAAGCAGTAGTCATTCCAAGGAAAATCAGCAAAATACAACAACTTTGAAGGGAATGAAGGGAATGGGAAATGAATTCAAAGCAGATACTACATCTGCTTTTATAGGTATAGTTCAGAAAAGTTGCATTGCTCCTCATATTCATCCTGGCTCTTATCACCACTCCAAACATATGGATACTAATTACATAATGTCTTCCCTGAAAACACCACTTCATAAAACCTTTTCCACTTTTTACATGATTTTCTACAAATAATTGATATTTGAAGAAAATACTTTCATACATTAGCAATTACAGTGACACCTTCAAGACAATTATTAAGCAGATCCATGTACGAGTACCATTTCTTGCATGATTCAAATCCTATACAAGTGTTAATATAGCAGATCTTGGCCAGAGGCTATCATTCTTTCTCACCATCTCACTTAAATTCATGCACTGCACATGCAAAACCATTCATAAGGCAGGACAGTTAATGCTGCCTGAATACACACACACACAAGTGTGACTAGTATCTAAGAAAAAAAATAAATAAACTTGGGGAAAAAAATAGTGAGGACGAACAGATATTGAGTAAATGAAGGTAGCTCAACAGGAGAGTTTATTTTTGTGTGACAGAGAGGCCTGGGCCTTATTTATTCTCTTGAACAAAAGAATTTTATACTGAAATACCTCCCTTTGTTCTCATCTACTCTCCAGTCCTGACTCCTCTCCCTTCTCTATATCTTTCTTTTTTTCTCCTTAAGCTAGTTTATTTTTATGTTCAGTCAGTCAGTCTCAACTGTCCTGCCACTAGACAAGTGCATTTTTAATGTGTGAACAAGAGAAATTATTTAAGAGCTGGACTGCATCTCTCCTGCACATCTCACACAGAGGTGGCAATTCATGTCATGTAAAAGCACATCACACTAATCACTACATGTGAAACAAGAAATTTTACACAACATATCATCTATATATATAAGTATCTATTTGTCATGGGAAGATACTACAAATCACCTACACCTCTTCATAAACCACTGGAAAGAAACATAAAACACGTACGTACTTACCCCATTAATAGTTCTCATGACTTTCCTTCCCATCCATACACTGTTGAGAGTTGTGTAGATCAACCCTCCCAAATGTCCCTGTCAGCAGGCTCTAGCTTAGGAATGCCTTGTGCTTGCTGTATTCCTAAAAAAAAAAATGTTTACTGGGTTTTACTAGAATAAATTAGCTTCTCAGTATTCAAACTACACTGATATTCTGTTGACTGACATACTGGGATCTAAGGAAGTTCATTTGACAGAAAAAGTCTTCACACAGGAGACAAACTCCATAATAACCATAATTCATGAAATATTCACAAAACACACACACACACACACACATACTGTTATGAATGTGACCTGTGGGATGTGTGTGTGTGTGTGTGTGTGTGTGTGTGTGTGTGTGTGTGTGCTTTGTGGGGTGCCCCTTGAGGTAAGTGTGGACCCCTGAGTGCAGAACTGGCAGGAGACATGATGTGGGCTGACGTCACTCTGGAAGACAAGGAGCACAATTCAGCCCTGCAGAGTAGTCACTAGCTGCAAGACTTCAGAACAAGTGAGACGTGCGTTGTCCCTCTCCTGCATGAGGCCTTTGTCGTGGGTGTGTGTTCCACTGTGCACCTGACTAAGGATGCTGGGTGCTAGACTGTGGTGTCATGCAAGTGACTGTGAAGCCTTGTGTGCCTGCGATGGTATATTGTAACCATGAGTAGAATAAACCCAGTCCACGTGCTGGCATCTCTTTCTCTGTATCTGTCTGCCTGCCTGAAGGTGTGTGGCTGGTGACTGCCACATGACAGGAACTTCGCTGCTGAGGACGTCTCCCCACCGACAAACTATTGAGAATCCAGTGAAATCCTGTTCCAGGCTTCTGGGTAGCCAAGGCAGGTGTTATGAGTGGCCCCTTTTCCTCTCCCTCCTGGACTGCTGGGAAATGCAGCTGTGAGGCTTGGTATGTTAAGTGAGGTTAATCAGTGCTGTGCAGTAATGGAGGTGTTGTGGGAGGCTGGTGACAGGGTTCGCAACAGTTTGGGATTATGTCCCATAGTCTGTCTTGCAAGAGGACGCAGGCCGAGGCAAGATGGCGGATGGCTTGGAGAGGAGTGCAGATGGCGCAGTGTTGCCAAGAGTTGGCAGGGCTACTTCCTCTGCCCCAGAGGAGAAGCCAGCACATGATGGTTCTGTTAATGCAGCAGATGGCAGAAATGAGAAAAGAGATGTCACAGCAGTCACAGGAGCTGAGACAAGAGATGAAACAGCAGTTGGCACAGCAAGAAGACCAGACAGAACAGCAGTCATGGGGAGCTGCGACACGAGATGAAACAGCAGTTGGCATAGCAAGCAGAGTAGACAGAACAACAGTCACAGCCAATGGCACAGCTGTCAAGTGACATAAAGGTGATGCAGGTCTGGAGCCAGCAGTACAGGGACAAGAATCATGGCCTGGAGGAACTGCAGGGGATTGTTGACAAGCATTTTGCCTGTGCCCTGGAGAATCTGCAGGGGATCGTTGATGAGCGTTGTGCCCATGTCAAGGAGGAACAGCAGAAGACTCTTGACCAACTTCAAGAGGGAGGTTGGTGAAGCAGTGTGTGATGTGGCAGTGCCTCAGCAAAAGAGGTGACAGAGTAACACATCACCCACAAAGAAATGATGGAAAACTGAGAGGACATGTGGGAATCAGTGTGGGTTGGGAGCTGAGCTGGGAGGCTGAGAGGCTGGCCCTGCCTTTCTGTGCCCTCCCTTGGCCACCAGCAGCAAGGAGGGGGACAGCAGGTGCCGTGTGTTGCCACCTCTGTCCCCGAGGGCCAGCCACAGGTGGAGGAAGCCAGTGGAGTTCAACAGCAAGGTGCCCTGGGAGGCTTACCAGGCCCAGTTCGAGTTGTTGGTGGACGTCCATGGGTGGAGCGAAAGGGAACGAGCCCAGCAGCTAGTCTCCTGTCTATGGGCCCAGGCAGTGGAAGTCCTGAGCCACTTGATGCCGGTCCACAGGACATCTTACGGGGACATGGTGGAGGCACTATGGCACTGTTTTGGCACCTCCAGCAAGCTGAAGAGCACAGGGCATGCCTGACGGTGTGGGTGAGGGGCTGAGGTGAGCCTCTCACACAGTTGGTGCATGAGGTGGAGTTCTTGGTCCCCTGGGTGTACCCAACAACACAGGAGGACATGATGAGCCTCTTGGGAAGGGACTGCTTTGTGGACACCCTTCAGGGCATGTGTCTACAGATTTATGTGAAGCTAGCCCACCCAAAGGGCATTCAGGAGGTGCTGACCTAATCCTCTGAGATGGAGGCCTTCATGAGGACCACAGCTGGTGCATCAGGGCCAGCCCCGTCCCACTTTGCAGGAGCTGACACCCAGCCTTGCATTTCAGAGCTAGGAGGATGAAGACAGGCAAGGTAGACTACCAGCAGAGGGAGAGCCCTGGGGGATTCAGAGAAGCCTGGTGGAGGTGTAGCCAGATGGACCACAAAAGGAGATAGTGTGGCCAGCCACATAGGCCATACTCTCTGGAGAACACTAGTAATTTGTTCTTCAGGTCTTGCTGCTGGAGATGTGAGACACTGCTCAAGGGACTGCCAGGATCCCAAAGTAGTGGTGGAGGTGGGAAATGCAGCTGGGCTGAGCAATGGGGCAGTGCCTCAGCCCCACCAGGACTAAGCTGTTGGTTCACAGCAGCACCTGCTGACACAGCACCACCAGACAAGCCTTGCTTGTCTGGTGGTGGACAAGGGCTCGAGATGACATTTGTTAGGGAGGACTTGGTGGATGTGCATGGTGTGCTGGAAGCCATGCAATGGCTGTGTGGTGTCACTGTTAAGTGTGTTGCCACGTGGGACCCCAAGATGGTGAATGTTGGTGTGGCAGACGTGTTGGAGCAGATGACTGTCTCCTTCGCTGCCCTGGAACACCCATGCCTACTAGGGATTAACTTTTGTGAGTAGGAGCATGCACAGATCTCTTGGAGGGGAAGTTGACGGTATGCGGTCAGGAGGTGCTCTTGATTCTCGGAGATGATGCTCAGAGTGAGTGGAGTGAACAGCAGAGCCAAGTGTCTCATCAGGCAGATGAAGGGACATGCCATCAGCAGGCAAAAGAGGAAGCCCACCCATCTACCTCCACCACCCCACTGTCCTGGGTGGAGCCACACCTCAGGGTCAAGGGGAATCAAGAAGTCGTGGCGAGGACATTACCCCAGCACCTGGAGGATTTAGTGAGAAGGAACATAGGCCACCTGTCAGAGCAGCAAGACTGAGTGATGCAGAGGATGTTGGTCCAGTATGCTGATATCTTCAGCTGCAATGACTTGGACTTGGGCTGCATGTCTCTGGTGAAGCATGCTATTCACATGAGAGTCACCCCATCAAGCAGCCCCTGTAGTGAGTGGCACCTGCTAAGCAGGAGATACAGTATGCTGTGCAGATGGCTACTACTGGCATGATTGAGAGGTCAGTCTGTGGCATTTGGCAGTAGTCCAGGTGGTGATGAAGGATGGTATGAAGATCTGTGTCGACTATTGTGCCCTTAATGCCATGGTAGTGACAGGCGCATACTCCCTTGCCTTGGATAAATGACACATTGGATGCACTGGCTGGAGTCCAGTGGTCCTCGACACTGGACCTCAAATCTGGGTACCACCAGGTGGAGATGTGGAGGACAAGCAGATCACCTCCTTTGGCCAAGGGCTGTGGCAGTTTAAGGTGATGCCCTTTTGTGGTATGTGCAATGCCCCCAGCTGCTTTGAGAGGCTGATAGAAAGTGTGCTTGAGGGGCTGCAGTGGAAGTCAGTCCTGGTGTACCTACTTATGTAAGGGAACACCCTCGAGGAGGCGCTGAGTTGCCCAGAGGAGGTACTGTGTCATCTATGGGATGCCAACCTGAAACTCAGCCCCAAGAAGTGCACCTTCTTCCAGCAAGAAATGCCTTTTTTGGGCCAAGTGTTGGGGCGAGATGGTGTTTGCACAAATCCACTGAAGGTGACGGCAGTTGAGGACTGGCCAGTGCCCAAAGACATGGTGGGCGTGAGGAGCTTCCTTGGTTTGTGTTCCTATTACTGGTGGTTTGTGCTGGGGTTCACCATCATTGCTGCTCTGCTCCACCCGCTTACCAGGAAGGAGGCACACTTCCTGTGGGATGAGGCACGTCAACAGGCATTCAAGGCGCTGAAGCAGGCCTTAGTTGACATGCCTGTACTGCCCTATCCTGACCTGAGTCTCCTGTACTTGCTGGACACAGACGCGAGTGCTAAGGGAGTGGGGGCTGTGCTGCCTCAGCTCAAGGAAGGGCAGGAGCACATGGTGGCTTACTTCAGCACCAAGTTCTTGAAGCCAGAGAGGAACTACTGCGAGGAAGGAGCTGGGATATATTCCTAAAACATCTATGGAGAGATTCTCCTATAATGTGTGTGGTGCTTGCCAAGCGAAACAAATTTTATAATAGGGTTACTTGTTAAGTGAGTATTTTGTTATTTGACCCAAAGCTGTTTCATTCCTTTACAATATCAGACTGTCACCTTCCCATTTCATTATTGCACATTTTCAAGATAATCTTAATGAAGTGAAAACAAATAATAATGACAAGAATATTTATAACACATATCTATAAACAGATACAAAAAGCCCAACATAATACAGCCATTAATGTAGGCAAGATAAAAAGTCACATCTGCACCATTCCCCTCACACTATCAACAGATGACTCAATGAAGACAAGAGGTGCTACTTATTCTAAATAGGTTTAGTGTGTGAATGTATATATTTCTCTCTCTCTCTCTCTCTCTCTCTCTTATTTACAAAATGAGATTTTTCAATCATGCAGAACATAAGTATGTATTGATATTACATAGATTGTATTGTAATATGAATATTAAGACCCCCAACAAAAGAACTAGCAGAACTTCACTGAGTTATGCATTATGAGACAATTAATGAAGTGGCAACAATGGATAACACTAAACAAAAGGAAACCAGTTAATAAGGAAAAGCAAAATGAAGGTTAGGTGATGTGCGGTCATTACATCCAATGAATCCTTTCAACTAATTTTCTTGGTTTCTTTTACACATTACTTGGACCTCTTTTGTAAGGAGCTCCACAAATACGTATGATGGAAGAGGAAAATTTAAACCATTCCACACGCACATCTGGTTAATGTGAAAAGAATGTAATGAAATGCAGCTGGGTGAGCAAGAGATCAGTGAACATATAAGACCAGCATAACATACTTTTGGGTGCAGAAAGACACTGATTAGGTAAGAAGATAATAAATAGGGTATCAATAAAAAGATAACAGCACATCAATCACTGAGTATGAATAAGTTTCAAGAAAAACCAGAATAATCTACACAATTTATTTGAAAGAAGTGTGAAAGCAGCAATGAGGTTTATGGTGTGGAACATTTTGCTTTCAGATTGTCACGAGACAAGAGAAGGCAAGTCCTTCGGAGACAAACATGACAAAATCTGCACCATGACACCCTGTGCATAGTGCTTGCTTAATTTGCACTTAGAGGTAAATACTGAAACTTTATCTCTGATTAATTAACCATTACTGCTTTGGTGTTGAAAACAGGAGTAACACTCATCCATTAACATAAGTTGATCACTAAAGCATAAAACACTGACGAATTTCTCATCAATTTCTGAAGTTAACTTATAATAACTAGATTTTCTTCTCCCAATACAGTAAACCATTTGACCATTAAATTCTTAGTAGTTATACAATATTTAAAACATCATTTTTATCAGTAATTACTTCAGTTTCACGAACTTCCAAACATACTTTTCAGTATTCATAGTAAGTTATATTGCAAACCATAACCTTATTAATGAGTACAAGGATTGAAATTCATATTCTTTATTTATTTATTTTTTTTTAAATATCAAGCAAAAAAGAGCAAAACTTGCAGAACTTATTCTTGAAATTAGGATCACCTGGTAATGTTACTAAATTTTAAGGCCTCTTGTAACATGATTTTAAACATTTTATTCCAAAAAAGTCATGTTAACTTCTGATACTGACACATTTAAAAATTAGGGTAATCTAAAAATCAATATAAGTTAACTTTTCAGTTATTAGTCCCCAACACTGGACTAATAATTTAATCTCAGGTAGTTGATACTCAACTTAAAGTTGATAAACTTTAAGCTCAGGAAGTGACTGAAGATTTTGAACACAACATCCAGTACAGTAAGATTCCCCTTCACTTCCATTACCAATCAAAATCTATGACTCACAGAACAATAACTTTTCAGCAATCCAACAAAATGCTTATGAGATAGGCAATCATGTGATTTATATATTACCTTATACAATCTATAAAATAAAAGAAAAACAACCATGTATTATTTTCATTCACATTCACATTCTGAATTTTAAATCCATATTAAAATTTGTTACAAAGTACAAACTTCCCTGGTAACTCGCAAATGATGTACTCAACCACTAGCTGTAACAGCCTGCAGTACATTCAACATGTGTGAATACAAAGCAATATTGGTGCGGTGAGTTTCCCTCAAAGACTCCAGCACCTTTCGCCTGTGTTCCTTCCTCTGGCGTTCCTCTTCTTCTAACCATTTTAATATATTAAGAATATCCTTTTCATCAATATCTTTAAGCTCATCACTGATCACCTGAGTAAAAGACTGTACTTTGTCATTATTCCTGGTCAATTTGTCAACTGCCTCTTTATTCCATTTCAAAGCTTCCTCAACCTTTGCACCAAAGTTAAACAACTTTTTCATAACATCTGGGTCAAATCGCGAGTCTCCCTTTTCTTTACTTTTCTCATCTTTAGCTCTGTTCCCAGATACTCCTTGACTCACCCGACTGGATTTCTTTTCAGGCTGCATTTCATTTCCAGCACTTGCTCTCTTGCGCTTTCCTTTTCTGTTCTCTAGTGGTTTTGTGACTGAAATGTCTTCTAATTCAATTCTCAACTCTTTCTTTGGTAGGGAAGCCTTTGAACTATTTGAAGGAGATGAAACAGCTTTTGTTAAACCAGCTTTCTGCTTGTGCAGTTTTGATGTGTATATTCTATTGCTTTTTCTACTGACACTGTTTCCAAGTCTCTTTAAGGTTACTCGAGCCTCTCTTTTGTTTAATGGGTATTTTCTTGTTCCTTTCTGTAGCATAGATTTGGGAAGAGCTTTCAACACAACTTTGGGTTCCCTGTATTTTGATCCTAATAAGTGATGTCCAGATGAAACTGTAACCTGAGGTTCTTTTTTTGCCTGGCTGCTCATCTGTCCCCCATCTTGCTCTTTTACCATGCCACCTGAAATATTTGGGATTTTTACAACTTAAAGCTATACAAGGTGGTACAGTTTCACACATGGTGTGAGTACATTCTTGAGAATTACACTCAAATTCATACCTAATTATGTTTACAAAGTTTTGTACTGAGTGGAGCAACATGCATATGTGTATAATACAATTCTGAGCACTTTTGTGAAACACTAGTACACTACTGGCATTAAACTTACTAGCCAATAATTTCTAGACTCTTGAGGTCTGCTTTCTTTGGGGAATCACTTTCATGCTAGTGTATGCAAATATGTGCTTTTCCAAACTCTTGGTAGGGAGTAAGTTTGTGAGCATTTTGTAAAGTCTATCCACTCTAAATGAAAATCTATATTTTTAAAGGTCAATGGCTATGGCATCTTTACCATATCAGCTCATTGTTTTCGAGATGATTTTTTTTAATTTTATTTTATTTATTTATTTTTTTTATGTTGGGTAATTTAATGTTCAATGTTGGGATCTTCGTTAGGCTTATTATTTCTACAATTTTCGCTTGTAGCTTCATCTTGTTAATTGTCACATTTATCAATTCACCTTTTACAGTCTTCTAAATACTCATCATCTTCATTCAATATAATCCTTAATTCTGACAGCTTCCATTTCCACTTATCAAATTTTGAAAGAAAATTAATTTCAATTTAAGTGTCCATTTCAACACAAAAATTGTCAATTTCAATACCAAAGTATGAGGAAAAAAAGAGTAAAATGTATTCCCCTTTTCCCTAGATGGCAATATTGTGACTGCACTAACCCCTCCTGCCCGACACACAGCAATTTCTTTTGACTTCCAGTACCAAGGGACTGACACACAAGGCAGTCAGTTTAATTTGCAAGGCCAAAAGTGTGATACATGACAATTAGTTTGACTTGCCAGACCAAGAAGCTGATGCATAGGAACTGATGTGACTTGCATGACCAAGAGATTGATTTGGAAAACAGTTCTATTTTTTTTCCCTTACATTAATGCTGTCACTACACTCCATTGCATAAAAAATCCCTTTCTATTGTAGTTTTTACCTTTATCATCCATGTATCGCTTCAACCTTTCACTGATTTTTGGAATTCTTCTGCTCCTGCGAGGTTCATGTTCTGAAACAAACACAAAACTTTTAAAGTCCATGAAAATGATAAATGTGAAAAGAATGCTTGACATTAAATCTTCAACTCTTAGTCAGCAACAAAACTATACAGATAGTTCAGAACTTGGTGAAAAATTGTGATGAGATTACATAAAGACAGTCCTCTCAAAATCATTCCCTGTATTACCAAGCACAGACTATATACAGTCAGTGATGTATGTGCACATAAAAGGCTTAAAAATATCTTATCAGCAAATAATGAGAGGTAGTAGGCTGCCAACTGGCCACTGACGTTTACTCAGTTAACCCTGACATTTTGCAATAGGTTTCACTGTTTTTTTTGCTGCCTGTAAATCTGAATAATCCACATGTACACACTTACAAATCTACCTCACTTGTTCAATAAACACAGGCAATGGTCACACACGTGTATTTTCATTTTGTATGATGAGCATGTAGAGGCAGTTCCACACTGCAGCACAATATTTTCAAGTGTTGCCATTGCTTTCTTTGAAGGTATAAAGCTAAACTTGAATATCGCAAAACTTGCGGTATTGAAAACACTGGAAAAATGCTTATATATTCTGGCTGCATGGCCTAGATCTGTGTGTGTGTGTGTGTGTGTGTGTGTGTGTGTGTGTGTGTATTTTGTCATCACACTCAAGACATGGTTCAGCATTGCAGTGCCAATACATCTAAAAGTATGTGAGTGCAAGAGTTTTGTCCTCACATCTAGTGTGATTTGGCAGTGTAGCAGTGCAGTGCCATTGCATCTAAAACTGTATATATGTTTTGTCTTCACTTTTGGCAGTGTGGTGTCATCACATTTAAAACTGTGTGTTTTATCCTTACTTCTGGAGTGATTCAGCCATGTAGTGCCATCACAACTAAAATGACGTGTGTGTTTTTTTCCTTACATGTGGAGTGATTTGGCAGTGCAGTGCCATCACAGTAATGAAACCTCTCATTTGTTTGTGCAGTCTTTTAACAATGCAATGGCCTTCCTCTCCTCTCTCTCACATGCAAGCCAGCCAGTGTGACTAGTGTTTATCCACATAAAGAATCTGTATGTTGAGATATATGAACTGCACACGGAAATGCATATACAATATAAGCATTGCATGTGTTTGTTTTTGCTGTGATGCCAACAATGGGAATACTATGTGACCCACACACAACAAAAGCATGAAACTCATGGAAATAATGCATGACAGTTGGGATAGTAAGAATTTAGGACTGTGTGAAACTCAGATTGCAAAACTCTGATACTGTGAAACTCAGGGGGTACTGTAGTCTAAAGAAATAATTTCAAATTGATATGACACAATGGGAGGCAAAAAGAATGAACTGTTATATCTTCATTACTAGCATCACCTTGGAAACAACTCTTCTCAACCCCACACATGGCCTTGGCACAAGTCATCAGAACTCACCTTTCTCTATGTTATCTTCACAAAGGAATTCCTTAAGCTTGGCAGGTGGCTTTGATTTTCGCTTGGCTTTCTTTGCAGCAGGCATTTTATCTGAAAATATATGCGGTGTATTACTAATAGATATCAAAATGTAAGCAATTAAATAAGCAACCTATTGTTTTCCAAATGTTATCATACTCTTTTCCGTCCTTTACGCTAAATATACACATTTAACTCCTTTCATAAACTACCATAAGATTCTCAAACATAGCTCCACACATGCTACTCTTGGCTGGAGTAGTTGTTCAAGACAACAAAGTGTTTTCCACTGAATATCCTTTCCCTCTCTCTGGTCAGTCACTATGGGGGCAGGAACTGTGGCAGTGGGTGCTGCAACCTGCCACTCTCCCTGCTCAGTCCCTAAGATAGCATCAGTGTGAGTGGCAGGTGCTGCAGCCTGACCCACTCTGCAGTTAACAACTCTGTCAAGTTGGCAAAGATCCTTGGTGTGAAGGTTTTGCTGACATCATGCCCCAGAATGTCAACGACCTCATTGACACACACTCTAAGCAGCAAAAGACCTGCAGCAGATAGTGCAGAAATGGGATCCATACATGATTCATGCTGTGAAGTTCTCCAATGCCAGTGACACCCCCATTCTGTCGTACAGAAATCTCCCCCCCCCCCAAAAAAAAAGGCAACAACTTCTCATCACCATGTTCTTCAAGAAAACTCCTCCTACAACTCCAGAGTAAGTAGCACCTGATGAAGAGACATTCTCTGAAGAGCTGTAAATGCTCTGCTTCACTGTGCAGTACATCATCATCATCAGCATCATACTGCACAGCATCTTCATTCATTTCATCCATCATCAGTGAGTACCTGTACCAATTCTTCTTATTAATAAGAACGCAAAAACATAAGAAATAGGGGAAGCTGCAAGAAGCGACCTGGCTTACACGTGGCAGTCCCTGTATGAAATAAACCTACCTATTTTCATCTATTATCCCCATCCATAAACCTGTCTAATCTTCTCTTAAAGCTCCCTAATGTTCTAGCACTAACAATATGATTACTGAGTCCATTCCACTCACCTACCACTCTATTTGAGAACCAATTTCTTCCTATCTCCTTCCTAAACCTAAATTTTTCAAGCTTGAATCCGTTATTTCTTGTTCTATCCTGGTTGCTGATCCTAAGAATTTTACTTACATCCTCCTTGTTATAACCCCTCTTAACCTACGTCTCTCTAAAGAATGTAAAATTTAATAGCTTCAATCTCGCCTCATAAGAAAGACTCCTCATCCCCAGTATCCTTTTAGTCATTCTCCTCTGTACTGATTCTAATAGACCTATATCTTTCCTGTATGTGGTGACCAGAACTGCACAGTGTAGTCTAGATGAGATCTGACCAGCACCAAGTATAACTTTAATGTTACTTCTGGCCTTCTACTCTTAACACTCCTAAAAATTAATCCTAGTACCCCATTTGCCCTGTTTCTTGCCTCTGCATTGTTTTCCTAGACGGAGTTCAGAGCTAACTATAACTCCTAAATCTTTCTTGTATCCTTACCTACCAGAGTTTGGTTGTTTAATGTGTACCTATTGTGTGGGGTTTCCTCTACCTATGCTAAGTACTTTGCATTTGTTGATATTAAATTGCATTTGCTATCTGTCCATCCACTCATTCATCCTATCTAAATCTGCCTGCAAAGTGATGGCATCTGATTCTGACCTAATTAATCTATCTATCTTTGTGTCATCTGCAAATTTACTAACATAGACTAATAGAGACAATAAATAGGCATTTTATGGGTAGCATCAATATAATGCGAATTTTAGCACTTCCCAGATGCCTTTGGAACATAACCCTGTGAAAAACTGGGGATTCACTGTACAGATGATCCCTTACTTATGAACATCTGGAGATATGAACAAGAATCCCTGCAAGTCCAAATTCTGTTTATTACTCTACTGCAGGTTCAAATTCCGAATGCAAGCTTATTCAGATCTTGGCTCATTCAGACTGGATTCAGACCACATCTTTGGCTGATTTGGACCATTCTTGACTGTTTTGGAGGGCATGAAGAAAAGTTTCTTTGGTATAAATAACCAGTTGTCAGGCTGACTGCACAGCAGGATGAGCGATGTCCAGTGTTTAGGGTGCAGAAAAACTGTGGCAGACCACCACCATGGTCTTACTCATTACTTAACATACAAGGTCTTTCCAACACCAAAGTATTAGAATTAACTACTTACTTGAGGGTTAGAAATAAAGATACTCAATATACTGAGTTTAACAGACCTAAGACAGCTGAGTTAAGGTTTCCTACATAATTTGAACACAGAAACAATAAGAATAGAAAGAGATAAGAAAGGAGGAGGCCTTATGATAGTGTATAGTAAAAGTATAGACTTAATCATAGAAAAGAACAATGATGTCATGATATCTTGGATATAACCATAAGTATAGGAGACAACAAATTAATCTTAATGCCAGTATACATGGATATAACAGACAAAATGTGATATACTGACATTAGACAGAGACTGGAATGGAGAATAGAAAAACTGACTGAGGAAAAAAATAATGGTGCTCGGGGATTTTAAAGGCCATCTTGGCACTATTGGTCCTCAAGATATTAATTGTAATGGAAAAATTACCCTAAATTTCATGGATGCAATAAATTTAATACTCCTAAATGGTGATGATAACTATAAAGGGGAAATCACAAGAAGTCAAGGTCACTGAAGTGCAATATACTATATTTAGCAACCAGACCCTATATAATAACTTTATAAAGCTGACTATAGATGAGGAAAAAGCTAAGTTTGATTTATCAGACCACTGCCTGTTGATAACTAAATTTCACTTTAACAACTCGAGCACTGAATACAGAAAGACCAATTTTACATATACAAAGTATTACAAGACAAATGATGAAGCACTGAAAAAAAATTTCTGGCCCAAATAGAACAAGACATCAATAGTGATAAATAAAACAATCTTAATGCTATCAAGAGGCTACAAAAAATCATGAAGAGCAATGCTGAGAAAATTCTAAAAAAAAAAAAAAAAAAAAAAAAAAAAAAAAAAAAAGTACACACAAACACACATACACACTTTCTTGATCTTATCAGACATTGGTTACAAGGACCAAATAGGCCACTAAATGGTCTAAATCTGCCAGGAACAAATCAGCCAAGGTCCAAATAAGCCTGCTCCCCAAATTCAACATGCGCTTAGTATCACTTTTGGCTGCTACCCTGCCAGGCAGCACTGCAGCAAAGGAGAGAGGCGCTGTGCTGTTTACACTCAAACTCTCTACCAGGTGGTTTTTGGCAGCTGTTTCAGGAACAAATGCAGTCTTCACTCATCATACAGTAGTCTCTGATCTCTTGATCTTCCTTCCAGCCTCACAATAATTGAGCCTCTCTCAAGCAAATGCCTCATGCCTCTTTTCTTCATTGTCAAGTTTGCCAGAATTCTTTATCATGTAGAATTCAACATGAGCAATGAAATGAGAAGGTAGCAGCAAGAGGAAAACAGGTAGGAAAGTGCAGGAACTGCAGGCCTTGGGCCCAGCTACCCTGGGACCCCAGTTCTACACTAGTACCCTGGTCATATTCTTAACCCCCTTATGGAGTGGTACACTACCCAGGAATTTGTTATAAAGCAAGCTAACTCTTTTAGCTGCCATTAAAGACATTCAATGGTATCTGGCAAGGAAATCAGCCTCCCTACCAGTATAATATCTAGACAGGTGAGCAGTGCCACCCTCTGTGATGAGGGCGTCAGGTGCCACACACATAGTGGTGCATCAACTCACTTGCGTCGTGCTGGTTAAAAAGTCTTGGTGGCATCTACAGCTAATGTTCTGAAGGCCTTGCTAATGTGTCTGGTGTGCGCTGCTGGCTGATCCACAAACTCACAAACACTCCCATCAAACTTGCTTATATTAAATTATTTCGCCAATTCTGGAGGCAGTTATCCGAGCTATCTGGTCTGGAGTCAGGCCTATGCCTTACAGCAACACGGTCCTGTGGTATAGTTCCCTGACTGACAAACAAGCGCCCCTAATCATTACTTACCAGCCACGTCACACCGACCGGCGCATTAGTCTACCCCTGTATCAATGCCACTCAATAACTTACTCCACGCACCACTGCCCTGAGACACAACTAGGGAGGACTGGCTCACCTTACATAACAAAGTTGCATGAATCACGGCGACCTGAGTTACCCTCTCATGCTGCTCGTGGGTCAGGTAGGCGGACCGCTGACACCAAGCTGCCTCTCGCTCCCTAGGCTTCTGTTAACGCTAGCCCTCGATTACAACACATGCATCTCGCACTAAGCCACTTTAACACCTACCAGACACTCACTCCACCTTAAAAGTGCGTGTACGATGTGTGTTGGAAACCGCCCCCTAAGGAATCTCCGCCACGAGACGGGCGTCTATCGCGGATGAACACGCTCACTCGCTCACTGATGCCAAATACTGTTTTGTCAACATAGCACTTTTCCTTCTCGTGTAATGAAAACATGAACTTAAAAAAAAAGAAAGAAGGAAAAAAAGAATAATGCACTGGTAATAATTAAAGAAGATAATGGGTGAATAAAAATTAAACAAAACATTTTATTTATAAAGGATATTCTGTTCTATGTATAAGAAAATAAATCTGCTAAGAAAACTGGTAATTTCACTGTTATTCGTTGCTAAATGTCCTAATTTATCTTATGCCCTTATATATATATGATACAAACTTAAATGTGAATATAAATACAAGTGTTTAATATACCACAAACAAACTCCTAACAATAGAGAGTCAATGGTTCCTTGCATCTTAATGCAATAACTGACGAGGACTACCACGTCCACACTGGCCATTACTATCCACTTATCGTACCCTTATCATAAATCCTTATTATAAGTGTAACTTCACTATCTAATTTTTCCTGAATGTTGTCGCTTTATGCCAAATAGTCGATAGCCAAGATTTCCTTTCAGGAAACTTCCGAAACAAATGAAAGTTAGGGAATATCAGTAACTACTCATTATATATATATATATATATATATATATATATATATATATATATATATATATATATATATATATATATATATATATATATATATATATATATATATATATATATATATATATACACACACACACACACACACACTGCAGTTTCTGGCAATCCAAACCAGTACGATGACTGCACTGCTGGCAAGCTCTTGAACGATAGTTATACATAACGCAGCAGCTCGTCAGCTATTTGTGATGAGTGGTTGATAATCACTAGCTACTCATGCATATCGCAATGATAACACGTCTCCTTCGATATACTTTAAGCGAGGTCACATTTCATATTTTCTACTGAGGTGGCCGTCTGTCTGTCTCACTTATTCCCTACTCATTACCATTTATGCTGCTCTGCAGCTATAAGCACTACATTACGACGTGTAATCACTGCCAGAAGCGTGATGCCCTTACGTCCACCATAGTCTATTGTGGCTAGTGAATCAGGACAGCTGGCATTGCTTCACTTCACGTCTCCTAACCTAAACCATTAAAAATGCAATACTTTTATATAAATTATATTGGTCGTTTTCTATCCCTGGCGAGGACTTCTCATGGAGAACTTATCTAGATACAAAATAAATTATACAATGCCTTTATACGTGTCTAAGGAAGGCGTTATATTTTATGATTTACCATCCATCTCTACAAACCTAAGCTAAAAAATTAATTTGCTTTTATAATGAAAGAACACACAAAATAACCTAATGTAATATTATATTTCCTTTATGTAAATTTTTATATATTTTTCTTCAATATATAATGGCAACCTTCTACAGTAAGAAATTTGTATATTTTTCCTTCACATACTTCTTGAAATTGCACAAACTATGCACACAGCATATAAATGTAAACCATATAAAAAAGCAAATTAAATACATATCCCTTGTTGTCCTTACAATAAATGTGAGCTAGTATATGGCAATGAAAAATAACTATTCTGACATTTTATGAAAATTGGCACACAAGAGAGAGCGAGAGAGAGAGAGAGAGAGAGAGAGAGAGAGAGAGAGAGAGAGAGAGAGAGAGAGAGAGAGAGAGAGAGAGAGAGAGAGAGAGAGAGAGAGAGAGAGAGAATTTGGATCTAGATAAGTAAAGTCTCCTGTCTGCCAAATCAATAACAATATAATTTTCCAATCCAATGTAATGCAGTTATAGGATAAAAAATAACAGTAAACACCCTTAGTTAAAGGCAGATCAGATATGTAGAACATTAACTTAACACAATAAAGTTATAAGTGTTGGTGTATTCAAAATTACATCATTAACTGATTCCTTAACAAAAAAAAATCCTATTCATATAAAAATAAATATATTCAATAAGTTGAGTGAAGGTTCCTTTTTATTTTTCAATCTCAAAGATTCAATCAATCAACATACTGAAAGATTACTGAAATATTATATGAACACTAGAGGGGAAATAGTAAATAATACTATAATGTCTCTAAAGTAGGTAACAGTAAGCACCTTATATACATCATTTAAACAACTTAAAATTATAATCTCTCTCTTCATAAAATTCAAGAATCTTATTTGATTACATGTAATGTGATTTTTGTAAATTCTATGGCATTTTCCGTTGTTTATTCTTTGGGCTAACAGCACTATAGGTCTTCATATTCTGCTTTTGTTGATCACTCCTGCCCTGAAATTTTAAATGAGGTAAGTACAGTGAAAACACAAACAGCATGTTGTTTGGCCAAAACAAAAAAATATATGCATAACTTTCCTTCTGACTGATGCAACACAATCATGAAAACCAGAACTAGTTCTAATTTACCCCATATTTTTAAATTTCATAAGGCTTGACATCATCAGCAATATATATATATATATATATATATATATATATATATATATATATATATATATATATATATATATATATATATATATATATATATATATATATATATATATATATATCTATATCTATATCTATATATATATATATATATATATATATATATATATATATATATATATATATATATATATATATATAATTTATTTATTTTTTCCTGCCATTAACTAACTCTAGTGGTGCAGCACTGACAATATCTGGTCTCTTGTAGCACATATTTAAACACACAGTCCACACCCTATGATCAGATCCTGCATCTATTACTCCTCAAGATTTACAGAATTCAAATATACTTCAGATACATCTTCCTTAATAAGATGTCCATCAGAGCATTCTGTCTGCTATCAACTCTGATCTACCAATATGATGTGGATGTCCATAACATCTGTCATAGACTACACATACACACTATCCTTTTATTCCATTTATTATATACATTCCCTATGCATTCATTATTTTATCTTTTACATTCTTTCATTCAACATGCACTCATAATATAGCAATCCTTCCAGTATGTGTTCTAATTTTTTCATGGCATCCCTGAAAGTTGCATTTGTTTGCATGTTATTCATTGCTAAATGTCCTAATTTATCTTATGCCCTTACATATGATAAAAACTTAAATGTAAATACAAGTGTTTAATATACCACAAACAAACTGCTAATGATAGATGTCCAATTCATTTTCTTCACTTACCAGATATTGGTACAGAATACAGTATTGTATAGTATTACATACTTATACAATAAATTCTAGGATGTTTCTTCTATGACATTTCTGTCACAAATACTTTTTTTTAAATTTATTTATTAATTATTTTTTTTTTTACCATTCTCACTCTGTCTTTGTCCTACATTTGCCACAATACAGTACATGCAATGCTATTTTTTCAAGGTGATTTATGTGTTTTCTGTATGTTGAAGTAAGAAAAAGTCAGATTTATTCAAGTAATAATACATCAAGAAAATTTCTTGGTCACAGGCGACAGAACAGCAGAGATATGAACACAACCAAGGGTCAGCAGGAACAGGGGAGGATTGCAGTTCTATGTATATGTGTGTGGAACAACAGCAAATACCACTCAGTGAAAAATTACTGCAAATATACACACCATCTCTGCAGATAGTAAAAAATAGATATGTATTTCCTATAAGTATTTCTGTCTACAGCTCAAATATCTGAACATACAGATTATTTATTATATGGATAAAATAACTTGTTCGCCACAACACATCAAGTTTATTTGCATGTGAGAGTGGAGGAGAGAAGGTAGGAGCATAGGAACATAAGTTGCAAGAAGTTGCCAGGCCTACATGAGGCAGTCCCTACATGAAACATACATCAAGCTGATTTGCATGTGAGAGTGGAAGAGAGAAGGTAGGAGTGTAAGAACATAAGTTGCAAGAAGCTGCCAGGCCTACATGAGGCAGTCCCTACGTGAAACATACCTACCAATTTCCATCCGTCATCTTCATCCATAAATTTGTATAATCTTCTTTCAAAGCTCTCTAATGACTCAACACTAACTCTATGATTACTGAGCCTATTCCATTCATCTACCACTCTATTTCAGAATGAATTCCTTCCTATCTCTTTTTTATATATAATTTTATTAAGCTTGAACTTATTATTTCTTGTTCTATCCTGAGAGAGAGGTAAAGCCTGAGCTGCACTGATGTCTAGCGTGTTTATATCTGGATATTTAACTGGATGTGTGTCTGGTTTAATATCCAGACAGGATTATAACTGCATACTGATGAGTCTGGTTATTGAATGTTCAGATGATGGAGGGATTACTGTACTGATGATTGTTCATACCCATTTCAATAAAAGTTATAATACATACCCGCTTTCTCTTTGAAGAGTTGGCTGATGGTCCTTTGTTTACCTCACTATTCATGTTATGTTCGTTGAGAGGCAAGGGGGTTTTCTGAGGGATATTGGTCTCAGGGATGAAAGGAGCTACATTGGCCCTTGGTACTTTTTCTTGTCTAATGCCTGGATACCTTATGGCTCGCTTTATTTCCTCAAATGGCTCATCACTATCAGCAGCCTAGTAAAAATAACACATGGCCTTTAATACTTTTTGTAATTAAGACCACAAAGTCAGAAAAATATAGGCACTTAAATAAGTTATATCTACCTTAGTAACTGAGCAAAATATAATCTGTTTATTATGGCCTACCTCTAATGCACAGGCATCTGAGCTTGAGTCTCCAGAAGTATAGTCTTTGATGTGTGTTAATGGTTTAAATACTACACGTTTCTGGAATTCTGGAGGCAGCAGGGTACGTCGTCTTGTCTTGAGGATACTGACCACTGGTTTTCCCTGTTGAGAAGATGATGCATGCCCTATCTATGTAATTAATTAGGGCTACATTCTAGAACATATACTATTCACATCTATACAGGAGACCAAGATCCTCCAGATGCTTCTTGTCTCACTGTGGGAATGGAAATACAGAGAAGGGGATTCCCATTTCTATTTTTCTGTCTCTTTTAGTTGCCCCTTATGGTGTGCACTTGTTGCTAAAATCAATTAATCTATCTATCTATCTATCTATATATCAGGCCATCAACTGCACATGAGGTTGCTCAGATGAGGCATCACACATTCACACGCACGTCAAATCCTGTGACCCATCGTGCAATACCTCAAGAACCCAGGCAGAGCACATTTTGCCACACACATCCACAGCAAGGCCTGACAGCATACACTGGTTTATCCCTGCCCCTTCAAAGTGAGACTGTTCCATACCCAGCACCTACTCCAATCCTGAGACCACAGCAGATATAGGGTACTTCCTACAGAGTGCCACACACCCTAACTGAATCCATATGCCAATGGTCCCTGCCAAATGCACCCACATACCCATCTCAAGGGTCAACAAGACCTTCTCATTTTCATGCACTCACCATTGTCACTCTCCTTTCACTTCTATCAAGCACAATCACAATGTCTGACTCCTGATCTTTTTAAAATTTCTGATCAGGGCAGAGCAAACTTAGTATTGTTCAATGCCTCAAAAACCCAAATCCTCCATCTATCAACTTTACAAGCTTCCAGATGACTATGCCCCTTCTTTAATGAATGTCAACTGTCTCCCTCTTACATACTGTACATCCTATGTCTCTCTTAATAATAACCTAGACTCAAAATTTTACATCCCATCTCTCGCTAAAATAGATTCTGAGAAATTATGCATCCTGAGCTGTCTCTGCCAGATTTTCTCATCCCCTCTAGCTACTAACTCTGTATAGGGGCCTTATCCACCCATGTACGGAGTGTGTGAGTGGCATTCCACTCGTATTACTCTCTTGAACTGCTTGGAATCAAAAGCATTTTGTATCAAATCCTCTCTCTCTCTCTCTCTCTCTCTCTCTCTCTCTTTGCCACAAGGTTGTATTTCATTATCTTCTATTCCTATTCACTGAAAGTACAAAAATCTTGTACCAACTACAGAGGTTACATTGCTTATAAAGATTGTTATTGATGTATCCACAGTTGATGAAGGGTCGTTCAACAGTATATAAGGTCCAAAGGGATCTCACCTGCACTTTGTCAGCTTCAGGTTTTATGATAGTTCTGGGTGCTGGGGGGATGCTAGGTTTAGCAAATGTGTTCATGGTATCTAAATATGATCCTGGACTGGGTGTTCTAATGCTAGGGCTCACTGAAGGAGGTATTAAGATTTTCTCAACTTCATTTTTCATAGCCTGGGAAAAAAAAGTGCTCTAATTATATCTCTACAAAATCATGAAAATTTAAGATTCAGACATGGCAGATATTACTGGTAAAATCAGCCTGAAATTTTAAAAGCACAGGGATGGAATAATATCACATAAGGATTAGACTGGTGATTAAGATGATTATAATTAATACATTAATATATAAAGTGGAGTTGACACTGGATTCACTGTGTCTCTTTATATATATATATATATATATATATATATATATATATATATATATATATATATATATATATATATATATATATATATATATATATATATATATATATATATATATATATATATATATATATATATATATATATATATATATATATATATATATATATATATATATATATATATATATATATTTTTTTTTTTTTTTTCTTATTTAGACTATAAAAATAAAATATATAATGATATCTCAATAGTTGTCAAAATATAGAAACAATTTCTCATATGATACACTGCAGTACTAAAACTTATCTACACTGTTAAGATAAAAAATTATAATTTACCTGTGTTATGGCAACCTTTTCTTTTTCATCTGTATTACAGTTCTTGGTCTGTGCCTTGATCTTAGCCAGCAGTTCATCCTAAGTTTCAAAATAATTAATTTCAAATTAGGTAATTATTTTATATCAATATATTGTGTCCTCGGTCAGAATACCTCAGTGAAATACAATTATAAAATAATAGATAATTATCATGGAACATGAAAATTATGAGGATTAACCTAATGAAAGTAAGCCACTGACTAAAAAGCTGAAAAGAAACAGCATAACAAGATAATATTTAGGTAAATCACACTGTCTTAAGTAACACAACTACAAATAATAAGTGTAAAAGTCCAGTTGGAATTGGATCGCTGCACTGTGTAAACACAAACAAATGAGAGAAGACTATGTGGCAGCACCATTGCAGCTGCTGTAATGCAAAAATTCACACAAACGAGAAGAGTCTCATTATGCGGTGGTGCCATGAAGATAAAATCTTGTCCCACAATGGCAAATGAAAAAAAAATGTAATTATTTGAGTTGCAAAGTCTTGTGAAAGAATTTTCCTCATTCATCTTAATAGTGAAATAAAGGCAAAATCATTCTATGGAAAAGTAAAGACAAGAGTAAACTACAAAAATAACACTAATATATGTAACATACAAATAAAAATTATGAAGACTCACCCTCTCCTGTACAAGCTGTGTAATTTGTGACTGGCTCTTCTTGAGCTCTTCGTCAGCTACTTTTAATTTGGCCTCCTTGTCAGTTTTATATGTATCCAAAAGATCACTCATTTCCTGTGATTAAAAATCAATAAATTAAATTTATTTAATTTACTTCATTTTTACATAAGTCCATTTATAACATCATGCAATACAACAAATGATGTGTGTGTGTGTGTGTGTGTGTGTGTGTGTGTGTGTGTGTGTGTGTGTGTGTGTGTGTGTGTGTGTGTGTGTGTGTGTGTGTGTGTGTGTGTGTGTGTGTGTGTGTGTGTGTGTGTGTGTGTGTGTGTGTGTGTGTGTGTGTGTGTGTGTGTGTGTGTGTGTGTGTGTGTGTGTGTGTGTGTGTGTGTGTGTGTGTGTGTGTGTGTGTGTGTGTGTGTGTGTGTGTGTGTGTGTGTGTGTGTGTGTGTGTGTGTGTGTGTGTGTGTGTGTGTGAGAGAGAGAGAGAGAGAGAGAGAGAGAGAGAGAGAGAGAGAGAGAGAGAGAGAGAGAGAGAGAGAGAGAGAGAGAGAGAGAGAGAGAGAGAGAGAGAGAGAGAGAGAGAGAGAAAAAGAGAGAGAGAGAGAGAGATGCAGCACACTTTACCTTTACTTTGTTGTCTGATTCCAGTTTTATGTGTAGTTTCTCCTTGATGGCACTGCTGGCCTCCTCTTTAACTTGTTCTAGTTCCCTTGTCATAATCTCTATCTTAGCTGTCAAAGAAGAGATCTCCTCCTGCAAATTATAGTTATCTCATACATAATGTCACACATGAAAATACAAAATATATAATCTCAAAACAAGATGTACATATGATTGTCTATGTATGTGTCATTGAAGAAAGATTTAGAATAAAAAATATATAAATGAAATAAACAAAAAAAGATCTACATGCATGAACATGCAAAGGCACAAGTGTAAAGGTCTGTCCAATATCCTTACAAATATTTACTTGTTATTTATTGTAGAGCAATGGTTCCCACACCACCATACATGACACCCTTTTTTTGCTTCTAATAACCCCCCCCCCCCCCAAACACTGTGTTGGCAAGCCAGTGTCGAGGCCAGTCACTCAGCATAGTCAGTGTGTTTGATATCGGTGACATGGTACAATAATGAGAGCTGAATTAATAGAAAACAGACAGGGGTAAACTCACAGAAATGTACTTTGTACAGGTGTGTGGATAGATTCATGTTATGTTAGAACATAAAATAAAGGAAGCTGCAAGAAGCCATCAGGCCTATATGAGGCAGTTCATGTATGAAACATACCTTACCTATTTCATCTATCATCCCTGCCCATTGTTCTTGGAGTAATTTCATTACATACTTTTTAAAGAAAGATTTCTGGATAGATTATTTAACCTGCCTGTATCTCTCTCATGCCTCCTAGGGAACTGCATCCCCAGTTTGGGGACCACTGTTGTAAAGAAATTAACATTTAAGAAGGAAAGCAGGAGTAAGTTTGGGGCAGAAAGGTGGACATCCTATGATGAAAAATAATGGTAATGTCATAAATACATAAATAAATAAACAAACAAGTAAATAACAAATAAATATAATAAATATATAAAAATAAGTTATATTGCTAGTTGAATGTGTTATTGTCAAGCTTCTTACCCTAAATTGTGTCACAGAGATATTATTTTGTTCAAGGAGAGATTTTTCAACTCCTTGAAGTTCAATTTTGTGAGCAGCCTCTGATGAATTCAAAGTTTCTTTTGCTTTCTCTAATTCTTCCTGAAGATTAAGCACTTGTTGCTCGTGTTCACCTTTTGTTTTTTCTAATATTTCTTTAGTAAGATCAAGTTCAGTTTTGAGTGTTTCCAAGTTTGAAGTGGTATAATTTTGATAACTTTGAAATGAATGATCTTTGGCTTCATATCTGTACTGGATTTCTTGCTTTTCACACAAACTCTGATCTAAAGATACTTTTAATTCCTCTAACTCCTTTTCCTTTTCAGTTACTACATTTTTAATCTTCTTTAGTTCAGTTTCTTGATTTTCACCATTTTTTGTAGCTTTCTTTAGTTTTTCTTCTAGTCCATGGATTTTTTGTTCTAAAATCCTTCTTGATTTAGTCTCAGAAGAAACATTCTTAATTTTCACTTCACACTGCAAGAGGAAATCAGTCATTAGCTACAACATTAACATACAGGACAAGATAAGACAAAAAACTGTTTATTTCCTGCAAGAAAAGTTCCAAAAATCACTCATTTACATGCCACAAATGAATAACAGAGAAAATTACCTAAGCACTTATGGAGGAAAGTGTCATTAATACAAATATATATAAGAGTAGATCTTAACATTGGCTCATTCTGAACATGTTATGTCTCTTTTATCTATAATAAAGTGACTGCTATGCAAATATTGTATACAGAGTTAAAACTTACCTCTTTTTCAATTGTCTTTATTTCTTCATTCAGCTCCTTTATTGTTGTTGAGAGATCTTCACATTCCTGGACTTTTGCCTTCAAATCTGAACTACAGAGGTGGTATTTTACTTATTCAAGACATACAAACAATAAAGTACGCAATATGACAAAATAAAACTTAAAAATATTACATAGCACATGATATACCTGACTTTTTTTA